>NC_084563.2:3219598-3279598 GCF_033978685.3 Nerophis lumbriciformis
TGGTAGGACAAATTAAAACGACGTGACAGGCCACATAAATTAGGTGGTGGACCATGTAAAATTAAATGGCAGGCCACATATAATTAGGTGGCAGACCACGTAAAATGATTTGGCAGTCCATATTAAATTATGTGGTAAACCACATAAATGAATTGACAGGCCACATAAATGATGTGGCTACGTAAAATTATGTGGCAAACCACATACAGTAAATGAATTGACAGGCCACATAAATTATGTGGCAAGCCACATAAAATGAAGTGGCAGGCCACTTTAAAAATGAAGTAGCAGGCAACATAAAATGATATGGTAGGATAAATTAAAAAGATGTCACAGGCCAACATTAATGAATTGTCAGGCCACATAAAATTATGTGGCAGACCACATTGATGAAGTGGCAGACCACATAAAATAATTTAGCAAGCCACATAAAATGATGTGGCAGACCACATAAATGAAGTGGCAGCCCACTTAAAATCAAGTGGCAGGCAACATTAAAATTATGTCACAGACCACATAAAATTAAGTGGCAGTCTGCATAAATGAAGTGGCAGCCCACATAAAATGAGTTGGCATGCCACGTAAAATTATGTGGCAGACCACATAAATGAAGTGGCAGACCATGTAAAATGAAATGGCAGGCCATGTAAAATTATGTGGCAGACTACATTGATGAAGTGGCAGGCCAAATTAAATTATGTGGCAGACCACAAAACATTATTTAGCAGGCCACATAATTATGTGGCAGACCACATAAATGAAGTGACAGGCCACATAAAATGATCTTGCAAGCCACATAAAATTATGTGGCAGACCACGTAAAATGATTTAGCAGGCCAGATAAAATTATGTGACAGACCACATAAATGAAGTGGCAGGCCACTTAAAATGATCTTGCAAGCCACATAAAAATTATGTGGCAGACCGCATAAATGAAGTGGCAGGTCACTTTAAATTATGTGGCAGGTCACTTTAAATTATGTGGCAGACCACAAAACATTATTTAGCAGGCCACATAAAATTATGTGACAGACCACATAAATGAAGTGGCAGGCCACATAAAATGATCTTGCAAGCCACGTAAAAAAATTGTGTGGCAGACCGCATAAATGAAGTGGCAGGCCACATAAAATGATCTTTAAAGCCACATAAAAATTATGTGGCAGACCACATAAATAATGTGGCACACCGCATAAATGAAGTGGCAGGCCAATTTAAATTATGTGGCAGACCACAAAAAAATATTTAGCAGGCCACATAAATTATGTGACAGACCACATAAATGAAGTGGCAGGCCACATAAAATGATCTTGCAAGCCACATACAAATTATGTGGCAGACCACATAAATTATGTGGCAGACCGCATAAATGAAGTGGCAGACCACATAAAATGAAGTGGCAGGACACTTTAAATTATGTGGCAGACCACAAAAAATTATTTAGCAGGCCACATAAAATTATGCGGCAGACCACATAAAGGAAGTGGCAGGCCACATAAAATGATCTTGCAAGCCACATAAAAATGATGTGGCAGACCGCATAAATGAAGTGGCAGACCACGTAAAATGAAGTAGAAGGCCACTTAAAACTACTTTAAATTCTGTGGCAGACCACATAAATGAGTTGACAGTTGTGGGCCACATAAAATCATGTGGCTGAACACATACTGTAAATTTACAAGTGGCGGGCCACATTAAATGATTGGCGGGCCACATTTGGCCCCCGGGCCTAGAGTTGGACAGAGGTGGTGCAAACATGTTGTGGCTCAAACCTAAGACTGACTTTTTGAAATGAATATTTTT
Organism: Nerophis lumbriciformis; assembly: GCF_033978685.3. Classification (NCBI taxonomy): domain Eukaryota; kingdom Metazoa; phylum Chordata; class Actinopteri; order Syngnathiformes; family Syngnathidae; genus Nerophis; species Nerophis lumbriciformis. The sequence continues at coordinate 3,221,402 of NC_084563.2, forward strand.
CATTTATGTGTTCATTTATTTATTTATTTATTCATTTCAGTCACGCACGGTTCACCGAGCGTGACTGCTCGCTGACTGCTCGCTGTTTCGAAAAAGCTAAGTATCGTTCTATTTGTGTGCTTTTAAATTGTTCTGCAGCTTTCTTTATTACTTTCTCAACATATTTAGTAGTACTATTTAACTTGCAAATCACCCGATCTCTGTCTCTCCACCCCTCCCGCAGCTAGCTAGCAGCTAGCTGCTAAGCTAACGAAGCTAGCGCGGAGAAAGGCGTCGCCGGGCGCCGGTCAGAAGGAGTCTACTCCTCCACACCGTGACCAGGACTTCTCGGAAGACAGCAGGAACTTCACTCGGTGACAGAAAACACCGTGAGTATGGCTTCCTGCGCGTCTTGCACCTTACTCACGGAGAGGCTGGCTCTGCTAGAGGGCCGTGTCCGCCAGTTAGAGCAGAGTAATCTCGTAACTTTAGATGTTGCGGACACATCTGCTAGCGTTAGCTGTAGCGAGCTAACTAGCCCAGCCTGTAGCAGTCCTAAGCGGCCTACAAGCTACGGTGTACCGGTTGAGACGCATAATAGATTTAGCTCTTTAGCTAGTCCTACACCCCAGTCTACCGGGCACCACACCTTAGTCATAGGGGACTCCATCACCCGAAACATAAAGCTTAGCAAACCAGCCACAATTAAGTGCATCCCGGGGGCCCGAGCACCTGACATAGAGGCTAATCTTAGGGAGCTAACTCGCAACAGGCCTAGTAAACACGTACGACAGGCTAATCGCACCACTAGTTATGCGAATATAGTTGTACACGTTGGCTCCAATGACACTAGAATGAGACAGTCAGAGATTACAAAGAGAAACATAGCCAGGACTTGTGATCTCGCTAGAAAGATGTCCAGGCATCGAGTAATTGTCTCTGGCCCCCTGCCTGCGAGAGGCAATGATGAGAGATATAGCAGATTAGTCTCGCTTAACAAGTGGCTGGCTAGCTTCTGTAGACAACAGGGACTAACGTTTATTGATAATTGGCCCTCTTTCTGGGGCAAACCAGGCTTGCTGATGAGGGACGGCCTTCACCCTAACCAGGAAGGCGCCATCATCCTGTCTAAGAATATAGACTACTGTTTAAGTCACATTTGACTAACTACACTAGAGCAAGCCCGGTCACAGGCAATTACAGAGCCTGCTAGTCCGGGTGAGGAGTCAGTTAAGCTAGAACTAGCCAGCGCCAGGCTGGATAATTCCTGTACGCATAGCAATTTTCTTAGAATAACACACAACTCACATAATGTGTTTTCTGTTGTGAATGTGTCCGGGGTAGATATGCATTCTACTGAGGTGGCAAATCATGATGCGTTCAGTCGATCGCAGCATCAAGCAAACAATCTGAAAATTCCCGTCGTATCAATTCCTAGATATGGTCGAAACTATTTAAAGTGCACTACGTATAATAAACGCAACATTATTAATATTTCTACTACGGATAATTTAAACAAAAACTCGTCAAAACAGCCCAATACTTATAATATGGGCTTTTTAAACATAAGATCATTGTCTCCCAAAACGTTATTAGTTAATGAGGTCATTAGAGACAACAATCTTAACGTCATTGGTCTTAGCGAAACCTGGCTCAAACCAGACGAATTTTTTGCGCTAAATGAGGCATCTCCTCCTAACTATACGAATGCGCATATTGCCCGTCCCCTTAAAAGGGGTGGGGGGGTCGCACTAATATACAATGAAAATTTTAACCTTACCCCTAACCTAAATAATAAATACAAATCGTTTGAGGTGCTTACTATGAGGTCTGTCGCACCGCTGCCTCTCGATATGGCTGTTAACTACCGCCCCCCAGGGCCCTACTCGGACTTTATTAATGAATTCTCAGAGTTCGTTGCTGATCTAGTGACGCACGCAGACAATATAATCATAATGGGGGACTTTAATATCCATATGAATACCCCATCGGACCCTCAGTGCGTGGCGCTCCAGACTATAATTGATAGCTGTGGTCTTACACAAATAATAAATGAACCTACGCATCGCAACGGCAATACGATAGATCTAGTGCTGGTCAGGGGTGTCACCACCTCCAAAGTTATGGTACTCCCGTATACTAAAGTAATGTCCGATCATTACCTTATAAAATTCGAAGTTCTGACTCATTGTCAACAAACTAATAATAATAATAACTGCTATAGCAGCCGCAACATTAATGCCGCCACAACGATGACTCTTGCTGACCTACTGCCTTCGGTAATGGCACCATTCCCAAATTATGTCGGCTCTATTGATAACCTCACTAACAACTTTGACAATGCCCTGCGCAAAACCATTGATAGTATAGCACCGCTAAAACAAAAAAGGGCCCCTAAAAGGCGCACCCCATGGTTTACAGAGGAAACCAGAGCTCATAAATTATCATGTAGAAAGTTGGAACGCAAATGGCGCGCGACCAAGCTTGAGGTTTTCCATCAAGCATGGAGTGATAGTTTAATATCGTATAAACGCATGCTTACCTTAGCTAAAGCTAAATATTACTCAAATCTCATCCGCCTCAACAAAAACGACCCTAAATTTTTGTTTAGTACAGTAGCATCGCTAACCCAACAAGGGACTCCTCCCAATAGCTCCACCCACTCGGCAGATGACTTTATGAATTTCTTTAATAAGAAAATTTAACTCATTAGAAAGGAGATTAAAAACAACGCATCCCAGCTACAACTGGGTTCTATGAACACAGATACAACTGTATCTACGACGGATACTGCAATACAAAATAGTCTCTCTCTTTTTGATGAAATAACATTAGAGGAACTATTACAGCGTGTAAGTGGGATAAAACAAACAACATGTTTACTTGACCCACTTCCTGGGAAACTTATCAAGGAGCTTTTTGTATTATTAGGTCCATCAGTGCTAAATATTATAAACTTATCACTTTCCTCTGGCACTGTTCCCCTAGCATTCAAGAAAGCGGTTATTCATCCTCTGCTCAAAAGACCTAACCTTGATCCTGACCTCATGGTAAACTACCGACCGGTGTCCCACCTTCCCTTTATTTCGAAAATCCTCGAAAAAATTGTCGCACAGCAGCTAAATGAACACTTAGTGTCTAACAATCTCTGTGAACCTTTTCAATCCGGTTTCAGGGCAAATCACTCTACGGAGACAGCCCTCGCAAAAATGACTAATGATCTACTGCTAACGATGGATTCTGATGCGTCATCTATGTTGCTGCTTCTTGATCTTAGCGCTGCTTTCGATACCGTCGATCATAATATTTTATTAGAGCGTATCAAAACACGTATTGGTATGTCAGACTTAGCTTTGTCGTGGTTTAACTCTTATCTTACTGACAGGATGCAATGCGTCTCCCATAATAATGTGACCTCGGACTATGTTAAGGTAACGTGCGGAGTTCCTCAGGGTTCGGTTCTTGGCCCTGCACTCTTTAGTATTTACATGCTGCCGCTAGGCGACATCATACGCAAATACGGTGTTAGCTTTCATTGTTATGCTGATGACACCCAACTCTACATGCCCCTAAAGCTGACCAACACGCCGGATTGTAGTCAGCTGGAGGCGTGTCTTAATGAAATTAAACAATGGATGTCCGCTAACTTCTTGCAACTCAACGCCAAGAAAACGGAAATGCTGATTATCGGTCCTGCTAAACACCGACATTTATTTAATAATACCACCTTAACATTTGACAACCAAACAATTACACAAGGCGAATCAGTAAAGAATCTGGGTATTATCTTCCACCCAACTCTCTCCTTTGAATCACACATTAAGAGTGTTACTAAAACGGCCTTCTTTCATCTCCGTAATATCGCTAAAATTCGTTCTATTTTATCCACTAGCGACGCTGAGATCATTATTCATGCGTTCGTTACGTCTCGTCTCGACTACTGTAACGTATTATTTTCGGGTCTCCCTATGTCTAGCATTAAAAAATTACAGTTGGTACAAAATGCGGCTGCTAGACTTTTGACAAGAACAAGAAAGTTTGATCATATTACGCCTATACTGTATATACCTTTATATACATATATACATATATATATATACCTATACTGGCTCACCTGCACTGGCTTCCTGTGCACTTAAGAAGTGACTTTAAGGTTTTACTACTTACGTATAAAATACTACACGGTCTAGCTCCGTCCTATCTTGTCGATTGCATTGTACCATATGTCCCGGCAAGAAATCTGCGTTCAAAGAACTCCGGCTTATTAGTGATTCCCAGAGCCCAAAAAAAGTCTGCGGGCTATAGAGCGTTTTCTATTCGGGCTCCAGTACTATGGAATGCCCTCCCGGTAACAATTAGAGATGCTACCTCAGTAGAAGCATTTAAGTCCCATCTTAAAACTCATTTGTATACTCTAGCCTTTAAATAGCCCCCCTGTTAGACCAGTTGATCTGCCGTTTCTTTTCTTTTCTCCTCTGCTCCCCTTTTCCTTGAGGGGGGGGGGGCACAGGTCCGGTGGCCATGGATGAAGTGCTGGCTGTCCAGAGTCGGGACCCGGGGTGGACCGCTCGCCTGTGCATCGGCTGGGAACATCTCTGCGCTGCTGACCCGTCTCCGCTCGGGATGGTGTCCTGCTGGCCCCACTATGGACTGGACTCTTACTACTATTATGTTGGATCCACTATGGACTGGACTCTCACAATATTATGTCAGACCCACTCGACATCCATTGCTTTCGGTCTCCCCTAGAGGGGGGGGGGTTACCCACATATGCGGTCCTCTCCAAGGTTTCTCATAGTCATTCACATCGACGTCCCACTGGGGTGAGTTTTTCCTTGCCCGTATGTGGGCTTTGTACCGAGGATGTCGTTGTGGCTTGTACAGCCCTTTGAGACACTTGTGATTTAGGGCTATATAAATAAACATTGATTGATTGATGAAGAACTTCTGATTTTAGTTCTATTATTCTAGATGGAAGGTTCTGGTCGGTTGAGGTGGAAGGTGAGAGGGAAAGTGAGAGGAAGTAGTCAGACGATACAAGGATGAAGGTTAACTGCTGCTGGTCAAAAAGACACAATGGACTCTCCAAGCTGCTGCTAATGAGAGCGTGGGCGTCGCTTCATTACAACTCTCTGCCAGACAATCAAATTAGCCCACCTCCTCACTGGAGACCGCAGACAGAGTCCTGCTTTGTGCAGGCAAAGTTGGAAATCATTTTCCCGAAGATCCCCGAGTTTGGACTCATTAGTCCGTCAGCGACACTCGGACACGCCGTAGGAATGTTAGGAATGTTAGGAATGTTAGGAATGTTAGGAATGTGCCTTTACAGCCAGCGAGGCCTCGTCGGTTAATGATGGCGGTGTATACACATAAACACTCATGTAAACATGCATGTAAACACGCATGTAAACACACATGGAAACACGCATGTAAACACGCATGTAAATACACACATAAACACGCAAGTAAACACACAAACACACACGTAAACACACACGTAAACACGCATGTAAACACTCATGTAAACACACATGGAAACACACATGGAAACACTCATGGAAACATACATGTAAACACGCATGTAAACATGCATGTAAACACACATGTAAACACGAATGTAAGCACACATGCACATACACGTAAACACGCATGTAAACATGCATGTAAACACACATAAGCACGCATGTAAACACGCATGTAAATACACACGTAAAAATGCATGTAAACACATGTATACACGCATGTAAACACACATCTAAACCACATCTAAACACGCATGTAGACAAACTTTTAAACACACTTCTAAACACGCATGTAAACACACATGTAAACACACATGTAAACACACATATAAACACGCATCTAAACACACATGTAAACACAAATGTAAACACGCATCTAAACACACATGTAAACACGCATGTAAACACGTATCTAAACACACATGTAAACACGCATGTAAACATGCATGTAAACACGCATGGAAACACGCATGGAAACACGCATGGAAATACACACATAAACACGCACGTAAACACACATGTAAACACACACGTAAACACGCATGTAAACAAACATTTAAACACGCTTCTAAACACGCATGTAAACACACATCTAAACCACATCTAAACACGCATGTAGACGAACTTTTAAACATACTTCTAAACACGCATCTAAACACGCATGTAAACACACATGGAAATACGCATGGAAACACGCATGTAAATACACACATGGAAACACGCATGGAAACACGCATGTAAATACACAAACACGCACGTAGACACACATGTAAACACACACGTAAACACGCATGTAAACAAACATTTGAACACGCTTCTAAACACGCATGTAAACACACATCTAAACCACATCTAAACACGCATGTAGACAAACTTTTAAACATACTTCTAAACACGCATTTAAACACGCATGTAAACACACATGTAAACACACATATAAACACACATCTAAACACAAATGTAAACACGCATCTAAACACACATGCAAACACGCATGTAAACACATATCTAAACACACATGTAAACACGCATGTAAACATGCATGTAAACACGCATGTAAACACGCATGGAAACACGCATGGAAATACACACATAAACACGCACATAAACACACATGTAAACACACACATAAACAAACATTTAAACACGCTTCTAAACACGCATGTTAACACACATCTAAACCACATCTAAACACGCATGTAGACAAACTTTTAAACATACTTCTAAACACGCATCTAAACACGCATGTAAACATGCATGTAAACACACATGTAAATACACACAAACACGCATGTAAACACACATGTAAAGACACACGTAAACACGCATGTAAACAAACATTTAAACACGCATGTAAACACACATCTAAACCACATCTAAACACGCATGTAGACAAACTTTTAAACATACTTCTAAACACGCATCTAAACACGCATGTAAACACGCATGTAAACACAAATGTAAACACGCATGTAAACACGCATCTAAACACACATGTAAACACAGATCTAAACACACATGTAAACACGCATGTAAACATGCATGTAAACACGCATCTAAACACACATGTAAACATGCATGTAAACACATGTAAACACGCATGTAAATACACATGTAAACACGCATCTAAACACACATAAACACGCATGTAAACACGCATGTAAACACGCATCTAAACACAAATGTAAACACGCATGTAAACACGCATCTAAACACACATGTAAACACGTATCTAAACACGCATGTAAACATGCATGTAAACACGCATCTAAACATGCATGTAAACACATGTAAACACGCATGTAAACACACATGTAAACACGCATCTAAACACACATAAACACGCATGTAAACACGCATCTAAACCGGCATGTAAACATGCATATAAAAACACATGTAAACATGCATGTAAATAGACATGTAAATACACACACAAACACACATGCAAACACACATATAAACATGCATGTCAACACACATCTAAACACATGTAAACACGCATCTAAACACACATGTAAACACATATGTAAACACATGTAAATACACATATAAACATGCATGTAAACACACATGTAAACACGCATGTAAATACACATATAAACACACATGTAAACACGCATCTAAACACACATGTAAACATGCATATAAAAACATGTAAACATGCATGTAAATACACATGTAAATACACACAAACACGCATGCAAACACACATATAAACATGCATGTCAACACACATCTAAACACATGTAAACACGCATCTAAACACACATGTACACACACATGTAAACACACATGTAAACACATATAAACACTCATGGAAACACACATGGAAACACATATGTAAACATGCATGTAAACACACATGTAAACACACATGTAAACACACATGTAAACACGCATGTAAACACGCGTGTAAACACACATGTAAACACATGTAAACACACATGTAAACACGCGTGTAAACACACATGTAAACACACATGGAAACACGCATCTAAACACACGCATGTAAACACGCGTGTAAACACACATGTAGAACACGCATGGCGAACACTTCCCCACGCCAACCAAACCGTGATTTCTGCACTTGATCTGATCAGAGACGGATTGTAAAGCGATAAATTGCAAGGATTTCTATTGAGAGGAAGTGGGCGGGGCTTAGCGCCACAAGTTCAGATGTTGATGCTCTCACCTGTGGGTCGTTCCGCCGCCAACGCCAGCGTCCTGTCAGCCATGACGGGTCACTTGATTAGGGCGGAAGTGCTTTTGATCAAGGCGGATGATCAAACCCCTTCCTGAAAGGCGTCTGGCGCTCCGTCACTGTCAACTTCCTCTTTGCGCCGCCGCCTCCAAACACGGATGACGGATGTAAGCCAAAAGACTCCTGACAGCACCGTCTGATGGCGCCGTGCCCGCCGGGAGTTTGTCCCCGTGAATTGTGACAAGTCGGCGTGCGACGGCGCTCCTTCAAAGTCGCCGTGGTTACCGACCCGTGAGCCGGGACTTCCTGTTACCTGCCGCCGCGTGTTTGGCTTGTAAGGCGGACGTGTTTGAGCAAAGTGGCGAGGAAGGAACGTGTGATTGACACGTCCCGGAGAATGAAGAGTCTATTTTCTCATCAGCGCCGAGAACATCCGTCATTTCCATCAAGACCACGCCGGGCTTCTCTTCGTGCTCTGACATCCGTCGGGGGAAATGATGGAATTAGACGGGGGGGAGGGGCTAATTACCCTTTTATTACCAGGGACCCCAGCCGCCGTCCCGGGAGGCCTCGCCCCGGCCCTCATCGAGCGTGCCGTATCGTCTTCCCTCTGTGACGCCTGTCGGCTGCCGTGGAGGCCGCGCTCTCTAACGCACGCCATGTTTGGCGGGAAGAACGGCGAGCAAAAGGGAAGTGTTAAAAGCACAGACCTCCAACGACGTTGCATGTACACTGTGCCACCGCGCCACATGTTAGTGGTGAGTGCTTTTTGTAAAAAAAACAACATTTTTTTTTATTTATTTGTGTTTATTTTATTTTATTTGTTGTATTTTTTAATATATTTTTTTGTTTAAAATAAATACAATAATTAATTAATAAAAAAGAAAACATACAAAAATTGATGAGTGCTTTTTTTATTTATTTTTTATTTATGTGTTTATTTTATTTCATTCATTGTATTTTTTTTAATATATTTTTTGTTTGAAATTTTTTTTTAAATTAATAAAAAAGTAAAACATAAAAAATTGGTGGGTGCTTTTTATTTATTTGTTTTCTTATGTGTTTATTTGATTTCATTCGTTGTATTTTTTTATATATTTTTTTGTTTAAATTTTTCTTAATAGTTAATTAATAAAAAAGAAAAACATAAAAAATTGGTGAGTGCTTTTTTTAAAATGTTTTATTTTTTATTTATGTGTTTATTTTATTTCATTTGTTGTATTTTTTAATATACTTTTTGTTTAAAAAAAATTAATAAAAAAGAAAAACGTAAAAAATAATAAAAAAGTAAAACATAAAAAATTGGTGGGTGCTTTTTATTTATTTATTTTTTTTTATGTGTTTATTTGATTTCATTCGTTGTATTTTTTATATATTTTTTTGTTTACATTTTTCTTAAAAATTAATTAATAAAAAAGTAAAACATAAACAATTGGTGGGTGCTTTTTATTTTTTATTTTTTTTATGTGTTTATTTGATTTCATTCGTTGTATTTTTTTATATATTTTTTTGTTTAAATTTTTCTTAAAAATTAATTATTAAAAAAGTAAAACATAAAAAATTGGTGGGTGCTTTTTATTTATTTATTTGTTTATGTGTTTATTTGATTTCATTCGTTGTATTTTTTTATATATTTTTTTGTTTAAATTTTTCTTAATAGTTAATTAATAAAAAAGAAAAACATAAAAAATTGGTGAGTGCTTTTTTTAAATGTTTTATTTTTTATTTATGTGTTTATTTTATTTCATTTGTTGTATTTTTTAATATATATTTTTTTTAAAATTAATAAAAAAGAAAAACGTAAAAAATTGGTGAGTGTTTTTAAAAAAAATTTTTATTTCATTTCTGTTTGTTTTTAAAAATAATAGTAAAAAAAATTCAACTTAAAAAAATATAATTAAAAAGTGGTGAGTGCTTTTTTCTCATTATTTTCTTCTTATTATTATTTAATTGTTTTGTTTATTTTAAATAATAACTAAATTAATGGAAAAACAGTAACAAAAACAGTAAAATAATAAAATAGTTTACTGTCAATTTAAAATCAACATTTTTACAACATTCTATAATCACGTTTGGAAGTAAAATCTTTACTAAATACTTTACTTTTTTTCTTCCAATATATTGTATCAAAACATTTTACACCAAAAGAGAGCAGCGATAATGTTTTTTAAAGCAAATAATTAATTTTTGCATGTAAAAAGTGTGATATCATGTGCGATACAAGCAGTTCTGCAGCATGTTTACTCGTGTGTGATATCATGTGCGATACAAGCAGTCCTGCAGAGTGTTTACTTGTGTGTGATATCATGTGCGATACAAGCAGTCCTGCAGTGTTTACTTCTGTGTGATATCATGTGCGATGCAATATATATATATATATATATATATATATATATATATATATATATATATATATATGTATATATATATATATATATATATATATATATATATATATGTATATATATATATATATATATATGTATGTGTGGGAAAAAAATCACAAGACTATTTCATCTCTACAGGCCTGTTTCATGAGGGGGGGGTTCCCTCAATCATCAGGAGAAATCTCCTGATGATTGAGGGAACCCCCCCTCATGAAACAGGCCTGTAGAGATGAAATAGTCTTGTGATTTTTTTCCCCACACATACATATATTGCGCTCTACTACGGTATCGAGCACTATTTTTTGGATAACCTTATTAAGACATATATATATATATATATATATATATGTATATATATATATATATAGATAGATTATAAAGAGCAAAAAGAGCATAAAACATGACAAAAAAAAGTTATAAACAGAGAGATCTGAAGTTGATCTAGAGATAAAAACTAAATATATATATATAAATAAAATAAAATAAATAAATATATATACAGTATATATATATTTTTTATGTATAAATATATATTTTTTAATATATATAAAATATATATATATTTATTTTTTTATATATATTTAAAAAAAAACGTTGAAAAAAAACTAAATATATATAAAAAATAAAAATATATATATTTTTTATTTTTTTATTTTATTTTTTTAATATTTATATATACATTTTTTTTCAACGTTTTTTTAAATTTATTTTTTTATATATATTTTGGTTTTTTCAACGTTTTTAAAAAATATATATATATGAAAAATATATATATAAATATATATATATATTTTTTTTATATTTAAAAGAAAAACATTGAAAAAAACAAAATATGTATATAAAAATATAAGATATATATATATATATATATATATATATATATATATATATATATATATATATATATATAATTATTATTATTTTTTTTTATTTTTTTTTGTTTTTAATATATATATTTTCAGTTTTTTTCAACTTTTTTTTTTTTTTTTTTTAAACGTTCATGGCTCTTCTCAAGTTTGGTCCCGGGAACCTGGAATGTTCTCACGCATAAAAATGTTAAAAACAAGTCATCTATTTAGTTTTTTTCAACGCTTAAATCTCTAGATCAACTTCAGATCTATCCGTTTATTTATTGTTTTGTCATGTTTTATGCTCTTTTTGTCAAAGAAAACCTGTTTTTTTTTCTTTATGACAAAAACACAAATGATGCATCATTTCCCCTGAAAAAGAACAAAAGTGAAACATTTGATGTTGATTGTGTGACTTTCTTGGTCTTGTCATGTTTCCATTATTGTCTGCGTTTGTTTCCTGGTCAGCGCTCTTATTTTGGTACCATTTCCTGTGTGTCTCCCTCCCTGATTGGCTTGAGCACACCTGCTGGGAGTTGCCAATCAGGACTGGAGGATTGTTTTGGTGACTCAGTTATGTCTCTGACTGTTTGCTGCACGCTCATCTGCTGTTTACCATAATGCAGGATTTGTTTTAATCATGAAATACTTGTCTTACCTGCACCTTGTCCTCCTCTCCTGCATCCTGGGGTCACATCTACAGACAAAGTAGGTAAGTCAACAATTAATTACATTGATTTTTGATTCATTATTATTTTTTGAGCAATGCCAATTTATGAATATTATCATGATCGTTATTACTTTAATTTGAACATGTCATTCTCTAAATCAACTTCAGATCCACTGCTCGATAATTAGTTTATTGATATTTTTTTTTTTGTTTTTGTTTTTGTCAAAGAAAACCTGTTTTTTTTTATGTCAAAAACACAAAATATGCAGTATTTCCCCCCTAAAAATATCTCAAAGTGGAATATTTGATGTGAAGTAATTAGACTCTTAAAAAGTCAATAACTCATAACATTGTTTTTCATTCATTGTTAGTTTACTTGTGTGTGATATCATGCGCGATACAAGCAGTCCTGCAGTGTGCTTACTTCTGTGTGACATCATGTGCGATACATGCAGTCCTGCAGCGTGTTTCCTTTTGTGTGACATCATGTGCGATACGAGCAGTGCTGCAGCGTGTTTACTTCTCTGTGTGTGATATCATGTGCGATACAAGCAGCCCTGCAGAGTGTTTACTTGTTTGATATGTGCGATACAAGCAGTCCTGCAGTGTGTTTACTTGTGTGTGACATCATGTGCGATACAAGCAGTCCTGCAGCGTGTTTACTTCTGTGCGATATCATGTGCGATACAAGCAGTCCTGCAGCGTGTTTACTTGTGTGTGATATCATGCGCGATACAAGCAGTCCTGCAGCGTGTTTACTTCTGTGTGATATCATGTGCGATACAAGCAGCCCTGCAGCGTGTTTACTTGTGTGTGATATCATGTGCGATACAAGCAGCCCTGCAGCGTGTTTACTTCTCTGTGTGTGATATCATGTGCGATACAAGCAGCCCTGCAGTGTGTTTACTTGTGTGTGTGTGATATCATGTGCGATACAAGCAGTCCTGCAGCGTGTTTACTTGTGTGCTATAATGCGCGATACAAGCAGTCCTGCAGTGTGTTTACTTCTGTGTGACATCATGTGCGATACATGCGATACATGCAGTCCTGCAGCGTCTTTGCTTCTGTGTGACATCATGTGCGATACTAGCAGTGCTGCAGAGTGTTTACTTGTGTGTGATATCATGTGCGATACAAGCAGTCCTGCAGCGTGTTTACTTGTGTGTGATACGAGCAGTCCTGCAGCATGTTTACTTGTGTGTGATATCATGTGCCATACAAGCAGTCCTGCGGCGTGTTTACTTGTGTGTGATATCATGTGCAATACAAGCAGTCCGGCAGATTTTTTACTTGATTGTAATATCATGTGCGATACAAGCAGTCCTGCAGAGTTTGTACTTGATTGTAATATCATGTGTGATACAAGCAGTCCTGCAGCGTTTTTACTTGTGTGTGATATAATGTGCGATACAAGCAGTCCTGCAGAGTCTTTACTTGTGTGTGACATCATGTGCGATACAAGCAGTCCTGCAGCGTGTTTACTTGTGTGATATCATGTGCAATACAAGCAGTCCGGCAGAGTTTTTACTTGATTGTAATATCATGTGCGATACGAGCAGTCCTGCAGCGTGTTTACTTGTGTGTGACATCATGTGCAATACAAGCAGTCCTGCGAAGTGTTTACTTGTGTGTGATATCATGTGCGATACAAGCAGTCCTGCAACCTGTTGTGTGTGTGTGATATCATGTGCGATACAAGCAGTCCTGCAACCAGTTTTGTGTGATATCATGTGCAATACAAGCAGTCCGGCAGAGTTTTTACTTGATTGTAATATCATGTGCGATACAAGTAGTCCTGCAGAGTGTTTACTTGTGTGTGACATCATATTCCATACAAGCAGTCCTGCAGCGTGTTTACTTGTGTGTGATATCATGTGCGATACAAGCAGTCCGGCAGAGTTTTTACTTGATTGTAATATCATGTGCGATACAAGCAGTCCCGCAGAGTATTTACTTGTGTGTGTGTGATATCATGTGCGATCAAAGCAGTCCTACAGCGTATTTACTTGTGTGTGATATCATGTGCAATACAAGCAGTCCTGCAACCTGTTGTGTGTGTGATATCATGTGCAATACAAGCAGTCCGGCAGAGTTTTTACTTGATTGTAATATCATGTGCGATACAAGCAGTCCTGCAGCGTGTCTACTTGTGTGTGACATCATGTGCAATACAAGCAGTCCTGCGGTGTGTTTACTTGTGTGTGATATCATGTGCGATACAAGCAGCCCGGCACTGTTTAGTTGAGTGTGATATCATGTGCGATGCAAACAGTCTTGTGCGAACAATAAGCTTAATTATTAAGAAGCCAGAATGGTTGGTCATTTCTATTATTTGAGTAAAGTATTCTAGAGAAGGTCAAATATAGGCTCCTAGGAGCTAGCGTCTACACAACAGCTAAGCACACACTAGCACTGAAGCTGGACAAGAATATTTGGTAAATCAGGTGGATGAGTGGGAACCTCATGAATGCATGCATGTGTGGAGGTAATAGGGGCCACGATGCATGCATGGGAGTAATAGGGGCCACGATGCATGCATGGGAGTAATAGGGGCCACAATAGTGGTGAGTACATTAGCATGCAGCCATGGCGCCCACAGAGCCACTCAGACGTGTCAATCTCTCTCTCTCCCCCCCCGAGCTTTTCAAGCTGCTTCAATTTCATCTGATCTCAAAGATTTATGAATTTGGAATTGAGCAGATAACACATCCCCTCATATCCACGTTAAGCCTGTCACGCCGCCGCCGCCTCCGCCTCCGCGGGACGGGCGGGGCCGCAAGGAGCGCGGATAAGCTGCCTCCGCCGCCACCGGCCAATCAGCGGCGGGAACACGTCTGTGCTCAAGAAGGAATCGCTGCCATGTCGCTGGAACCATAGATTGTGGACACGCTACACTACACACACATAGTACACACACTACAGTACACACTACAGTACACACACTACAGTACACACACTACAGTACACACACTACATTACACACACTACAGTACACACTACAGTACACACACTACAGTACACACACATAGTACACACTACAGTACACACACTACAGTACACACTACAGTACACACTACAGTACACACACATAGTCATGTCACCGAGTCCTCGCTGGTTATTAATGATAACTGACACCATTCATAGTCACAATAAAACACAACTCAATATATTACATCCATCTAATACTTATACTTGTGATGACTCCTCCCACAAACATCCATATACTCATCATATATATATATATATATATATATATATATACTGGATATGTATATTTACCTATGTAAAAAAGTGTATATTTATGTGTGTGTATATAGAGAGTTGCAGTACTAGTAGTAGTAGTAGTTTATTGTAGTTGCAGTACTTGTAGTAGTAGTTTATTGTAGTTGCAGTACTTGTAGTAGTAGTTTATTGTAGTTGCAGTACTTGTAGTAGAGTAGTAGTAGTTTATTGTAGTTGCAGTACTTGTAGTAGTAGTTTATTGTAGTTGCAGTACTTTTAGTAGTAGTAGTAGTAGTTTATTGTAGTTGCAGTACTTGTAGTAGTAGTAGTTTATTGTAGTTGCAGTACTTGTAGTAGTAGTAGTAGTTTATTGTAGTTGCAGTACTTGTAGTAGTAGTTTATTGTAGTTACAGTACTTGTAGAAGTAGTAGTAGTAGTAGTAGTAGTAGTTTATTGTAGTTGCAGTACTTGTAGTAGTTTATTGTAGTAGTAGTAGTTTATTGTAGTAGTAGTTTATTGTAGTTGCAGTACTTGTAGTAGTAGTTTATTGTAGTTACAGTACTAGTAATAGTAGTAGTAGTAGTTTATTGTAGTTGTAGTACTAGTAGTAGTAGTAGTAGTTTATTGTAGTTGCAGTACTTGTAGTAGTAGTAGTTTATTGTAGTTGCAGTACTTGTTGTAGTAGTAGTAGTAGTAGTTTATTGTAGTTGCAGTACTAGTAATAGTAGTAGTAGTAGTAGTTTATTGTAGTTGTTGTTGTAGTAGTAGTAGTAGTAGTAGTAGTAGTTTATTGTAGTTGCAGTACTTGTAGTAGTAGTAGTAGTTTATTGTAGTTGCAGTACTTGTAGTAGTAGTAGTAGTTTATTGTAGTTGCAGTACTTGTAGTAGTAGTAGTAGTAGTAGTAGTTTATTGTAGTTGCAGCACTTGTAGTAGTAGTAGTAGTTTATTGTAGTTGCAGTAATTGTAGTAGTAGTAGTAGTAGTTTATTGTAGTTGCAGTACTTGTAGTAGTTTATTGTAGTTACAGTACTAGTAATAGTAGTAGTAGTAGTAGTACTTGTAGTAGTAGTTCATTGTAGTTGCAGTACTTGTAGTAGTAGTTTATTGTAGTTGCAGTACTTGTAGTAGTAGTTTATTGTAGTTGCAGTACTTGTAGTAGTAGTTTATTGTAGTTGCAGTACTTGTAGTAGTAGTAGTAGTTTATTGTAGTTGCAGTACTTGTAGTAGTAGTAGTAGTTTATTGTAGTTGCAGTACTTGTAGTAGTAGTAGTAGTTTATTGTAGTTGCAGTACTTGTAGTAGTAGTTTATTGTAGTTGCAGTACTTGTAGTAGTAGTTTATTGTAGTTGCAGTACTTGTAGTAGTAGTAGTAGTTTATTGTAGTTGCAGTACTTGTAGTAGTAGTAGTAGTTTATTGTAGTTGCAGTACTTGTAGTAGTAGTAGTAGTAGTAGTTTATTGTAGTTGCAGCACTTGTAGTAGTAGTAGTAGTAGTTTATTGTAGTTGCAGTAATTGTAGTAGTAGTAGTAGTAGTAGTTTATTGTAGTTGCAGTACTTGTAGTAGTTTATTGTAGTTACAGTACTAGTAATAGTAGTAGTAGTAGTAGTTTATTGTAGTAGTAGTACTTGTAGTAGTAGTTCATTGTAGTTGCAGTACTTGTAGTAGTAGTTTATTGTAGTTGCAGTACTTGTAGTAGTAGTTTATTGTAGTTGCAGTACTTGTAGTAGTAGTTTATTGTAGTTGCAGTACTTGTAGTAGTAGTAGTAGTTTATTGTAGTTGCAGTACTTGTAGTAGTAGTAGTAGTTTATTGTAGTTGCAGTACTTGTAGTAGTAGTAGTAGTTTATTGTAGTTGCAGTACTTGTAGTAGTAGTTTATTGTAGTTGCAGTACTTGTAGTAGTAGTAGTAGTTTATTGTAGTTGCAGTACTTGTAGTAGTAGTAGTAGTTTATTGTAGTTGCAGTACTTGTAGTAGTAGTAGTTTATTGTAGTTGCAGTACATGTCCTACATCAAACACTCTCACTTGAAGACTTTGTTTATACTTGTGATGGCTCCTCCCACAAACATCCATGACAACACCACTAAATATACACGTCATATATATATATATATATATATATATATATATATATATATATATATATATATATATATATATATATACTAGTTTTGTCCCGATACCAAAATTATTTCGACACTTTTCTAAATAAAGGGGAGCACAAAAAATTTCATTGTCTTTATTTTAACAAAAACAAATGTTAGTGTACATGAAACATTTGTTTATTATTGTCATTTAGTCCTTAAATAAAATAGACAACTTGTCCTTTAGTAGTAAGTAAACAAACAAAGACTCCTAATTAGTCGTATGCAGTAACATATTGTGTCATTTATTATTTTGTGCACATTATGACATAATGTGGAGGGGAAGATCTTGTTCAGCGTGGTTGCTCCCAGGCTGGCAGGACACCTGCAAAGAAACAACCTGATTGACACATCAGTCCAGAAAGCTGGCATGGAACATGCTAGTGTCATCTGGCATCAGATCCAGGTCGCCAAGAAGGAGAGAACAGACCTTTATGTGGTTTTCCTGGATCTCGCCAATGCCTTTGGCTCAGTCCCTCACAGCCTTCGACTACTTCAGGGTCCCAGCAGCTCTCACAACCCTTGTCAAGACCTACTTCCAGGACGTCCAGCTCTGCGTGACAACTGCCGAGTACACCACGGCACGGTAACACCTGGAAGTGGGAATCATGGCCGGCTGCACCATCTCCCTGCTGGCCTTCACCATGGCCATGGAGGTGATCATCCGGGCATCGCGATGGGTGGTTGGAGGACAGCTAATAAGACCTGGCCTGAGGCTGCCGCCTGTCAGAGCCTACATGGATGACCTCACAACACTCACCACAACCAAGGCTTGCACTGTACGGCTTCTAAGAAAGCTCAGAGAAAACATCGAGCTGGCTCGCATGAAGATCAAGCCAAGCAAGTCCAGAAGCATCTCTATTGACAAAGGGAAAACTGTCACATCACGGCTTTCACATTGGTGAGGAACCTATTCCAACAGTCTCCGAGAAGCCTGTGAAGTCCCTAGGTCGTTGGTATAATGCTTCCCTCAAAGACAAAGAGCAGGTAAATCAGCTCAGGAAGGAGCTGGAGAACATAGACAGAACCCTGCTTCCTGGCAAGCTGATGCTCTGGTGCATGCAGTATGGACTACTTCCACGCCTATTGTGGCCACTAACCCTCTATGACGTCCCGCTCTCTAAGGTGGAAAAGCTGGAGAGACTGGTTATGATCAGTGTCAGAGCTTGGTCCGCATTGCCGGCAGTAAGTCGGACACGTTTCCAGTGAGGGTTGGACTCCGCCAAGGCTGCCCTTTGTCACCCATTCTGTTCATAACTTTTATGGACAGAATTTCTAGGCGCAGTCAAGGCGTTGATCGGATCCGGTTTGGTCTCTGCTTTTTGCAAATGATGTGGTCCTGATGGCTTCATCTGGCCAGGATCTTCAGCTCTCACCGGATCGGTTTGCAGCTGAGTGTGAAGCGACTGGGATGAGAATCAGCACCTCCAAGTCCGAGTCCATGGTTCTCGCCCGGAAAAGGGTGGAGTGCCATCTCCGGGTTGCCCCAAGTGGAGCAGTTCAAGTACCTCGGAGTCTTGTTCACGAGTGAGGGAAGAGTGGATCGTGAGATCGACAGGCGGATCGGTGCGGCGTCTTCAGTAATGCGGATGCTGTATCGATCTGTTGTGGTGAAAATTTACCAGTCGATCTACGTTCTTATCCTCACCTATGGTCATGAGCTTTGGGTTATGACTGAAAGGACAAGATCACGGGTACAAGCGGCCGAAATGAAATTAGAGATAGGGTGAGAAGCTCTGCCATCCGGGAGGAGCTCAAAGTAAAGCCGCTGCTCCTCCACATGGAGAGGAGCCGGATTAGGTGGTTCGGGCATCTGGTCAGGATGCCACCCGAACGCCTCCTTAGGGAGGTGTTTAGGGCACGTCCGACCCAGGACACGTTGGGAAGACTATGTCCCCTGGCTGGCCTGGGAACGCCTCGGGATCCCCCGGGAAGAGCTGGACGAAGTGGCTGGGGAGAGGGAAGTCTGGGCTGCCCTCGCGACCCGACCTCGGATAAGCGGAATAAGATGGATGGATGGATGGATGGACTGGTTAGCTCATATGCAAGGAACTGCCTTGGCCTTCCCAGGTACCTAAGCAGTATTGGGCTCTACAGCAAAGGAGTGCTAGAACTTGCCCATTTCCAGTCTTTCAGAGGAGTTCAAGTGCGCCAAAGTTAGACTGGAGACGATGCTACTGGATTCCAGTGATCCATTTGTAGCCCAAGCTGCCCCCATCCTGGCCACTGGGAGGCAGTGGACCCCATTGGCTGCAACTGAACAGGCTAAAGCAGCACTCAGGCTCAGAGACATTGTGGGCCGAGTACAGCAGGGGAGGAGTGGTCTTGGCCTTGGGGCCAGCACACCAGCCTGGAGCAAGGCCACTCCATCTCAGAGACGCAAGCTGGTGGTCCAGGAGGTACGTCGGGAAGAGGAAGCAAGAAGGTAGGCAAAACAAGGGCAGTGGATGGAATGGGAAGGAGGGGAGAAGAGGAAGATTCTCCTGGAAAGAGCTGTGGGAGATGGAGGCATTCAGGACGAGCTTTACCATCAGGGCTGCCTACGATCTCCTGCCTTCTCCAAGAAACCTCAGCCAGTGGTATGGTGAAGACCCCACATGCCCTCTATGTCCGAGTCCAGCAACACTGAAGCACATCCTGGTGGGCTGCGAGACCAGCCTCACCCGAGGCTGTTACACCTGGCGGCACAACCAGTCCTGGAAAGTCGACGGACAAGTGTCGATGCTCTTCCTCCCCCGTCACCCCTTTGGCAAGCAACAATATTTGTCCGGGAGGGCGAGGGCCAAGCCAACCTCGCCCCCACAAGACCAGACACTGGACAGCTAGGCGGGGCACGGGACTGGAAACTGCTGGCAGACCTGGGCCAGAGACTCTGCTTCCCAGTTGATGCAGTGCAGGATCCCCGTGAAGGATCTCAGTCCTCCTGGTGGCTGCCAGTGAAGTCTTGACAGCGCTGTGGTGTTGAAAGAGCTGAGCTTGTTGTGTCAGCTCTGAGCTGCTCACACCTCCTCCACCTTGTCTCTGCACACACCACCTCACCTAGTCTCTGCACACACCTCCTCACCTTGTCTCTGCCCCTCAGCGCTGCTTTGATGGCTGCTAGCTTCACGTCGCCCTGAGCTACGCCGCTTGTCTCTGCAAGCAGACCACGCCGCCGCATGAAATATGAATCCTCGCCAGGAGGATCAGGTCCAGAACTTTGTTTGTTTGGACCTCGGGAAACATTTTCACTGCTCACTTTGTGACCTGCAAACAAAGTTCTCTACATTTTACCCCATCAATACAGTATGTGTGTATAGATAATAGTCATAATAATATACAGTATGTGTGTATAGATAATAGTCATAATATACAGTTTGTGTGTCTAGATAATAGTCATAATAATATACAGTATGTGTGTCTAGATAATAGTCATAATAATATACAGTATGTGTGTATAGATAATAGTCATAATAATATACAGTATGTGTGTATAGATAATAGTCATAATATACAGTGTGTGTATAGATAATAGTCATAATAATATACAGTATGTGTGTATAGACAATAGTCATAATAATATACAGTATGTGTGTGTGTATAGATAATAGTCATAATAATATACAGTATGTGTGTCTAGATAATAGTCATAATAATATACAGTATGTGTGTATAGACAATAGTCAAAATAATATACAGTATGTGTGTCTAGATAATAGTCATAATAATATACAGTATGTGTGTGTGTATAGATAATAGTCATAATAATATACAGTATGTGTGTATAGATAATAGTCATAATAATATACAGTATGTGTGTCTAGATAATAGTCATAATAATATACAGTATGTGTGTATAGACAATAGTCAAAATAATATACAGTATGTGTGTATAGATAATAGTCATAATAATATACAGTATGTGTGTCTAGATAATAGTCATAATAATATACAGTATGTGTGTGTGTGTATAGATAATAGTCATAATATACAGTATGTGTGTATAGATAATAGTCATAATAATATACAGCATGTGTGTATAGATAATAGTCATAATAATATATAGTGTGTGTATAGATAATAGTCATAATAGTATACAGTATGTGTGTATAAATAATAGTCATAATATACAGTATGTGTGTCTAGATAATAGTCATAATAATATACAGTATGTGTGTATAGATAATAGTCATAATAATATACAGTATGTGTGTATAGATAATAGTCATAATATAGAGTATGTGTGTATAGATAATAGTCATAATGATATACATTATGTGTGTATAGATAATAGTCATAATAATATACAGTATGTGTGTATAGATAATAGTCATAATATAGAGTATGTGTGTATAGATAATAGTCATAATGATATACATTATGTGTGTATAGATAATAGTCATAATAATATACAGTATGTGTGTATAGATAATAGTCATAATAATATACGGTAGGTGTGTGTATAGATAATAGTCATAATATATAGTATGTGTGTATAGATAATAGTCATAATAATATATAGTATGTGTGTATAGATAATAGTCATAACAATATACAGTATGTGTGTACAGGTAGTAGTCATAATAATATACAGTATGTGTGTATAGATAATTGTCATAATATACAGTATGTGTGTATAGATAATTGTCATAATATACAGTATATGTGTATATATAATAGTCATAATAATATACAGTATGTGTGTATAGATAATAGGCATAATAATATACAGTATGTGTGTATAGATAATAGTCAAAATAATATACAGTGTGTGTATAGACTATAGTCATAATGATATACAGTATGTGTGTATAGATAATAGTCATAATAATATACAGTGTGTGTATAGATAATGTCATAATAATATACAGCATGTGTGTATAGATAATAGTCATAATAATATACAATGTGTGTATAGATACTAGTCGTAATGATATACAGTATGTGTGTCTAGATAATAGTCATAATAATATACAGTATGTGTGTATAGATAATAGTCATAATAATATACAGTATGTGTGTCTAGATAATAGACAAATAGTATGTGTGTATAGATAATAGTCATAATATACAGTATGTGTGTATAGATAATAGTCATAATATACAGTATGTGTGTGTAGATAATAGTCATAATAATATACGGTATGTGTGTATAGATAATAGTCATAATAATATACAGTATGTGTGTATAGATAATAGTCATACTTATATACTGTGTGTGTATAGACTATAGTCATAATGATATACAGTATGTGTGTATAGATAATAGTTATAATATACAGTATGTGTGTGTATAGATAATAGTCATAATAATATACAGTATGTGTGTATAGACTATAGTCATAATGATATACAGTATGTGTGTATAGATAATAGTCATAATAATATACAGTATGTGTGTATAGATAATAGTCATAAGAATATACAATGTGTGTATGGATAATAGTCATAATAATATACAGTATATATGTATAGATAATAGTCATAATGATATACATTATGTGTGTGTATAGATAATAGTCATAATGATATACAGCATGTGTGTATAGATAATAGTCATAGTATACAGTATGTGTATAGATAATAGTCATTATAATATACAGTATTTGTGTATAGATAATAGTCATAAGAATATACAGTATATGTGTGTATAGAGAATAGTCATAATATACAGTATGTGTGTGTGTATAGATAATAGTCATACTAATATACAGTATGTGTGTATAGATAATAGTCATAATAATATACAGTATGTGTGTATAGATAATAGTCATAAGAATATACAGTATGTGTGTATAGATAATAGTCATAATAATATACAGTGTGTGTGTATAGATAATAGTGCTCTTCCTTAGCCGATGTCACTGTAAGTGGATTTTTACTTTTGTAAATGTAATCATTGTAGCAACATGTTTGTTAACGTTTAGTATGTGTGTGATTACTGATCGTTTGTGAGGTTACCAAAGGTACATCTGCATGACAGGACAGTTCAACTTGTCGTCTTGTTAATAATTATAAAAAGGATCCATCACATCCCTGTTCTGTCAGTTTGATACACAGTACTGTGTAGTACTCTACTTTGTGTACTAACCTTCACTAAAGGCTGGAACCAATTATTCATAGTTCCATTGTTTCTTATGGAGACGTTTGCTTCACTGTACAAACTTTCCCATTTTCGAACCAACAAACGGAGATTATACCCTGCATTATTTTTTTATTTTTCATTTATTTATTTATTTATTTTTCTTCTTCTTTTTTTTCTTTCTAACAATCAAAAACAAAAAATGCGCGAAGTTTAGATTTGTATTTTTTTAATTTGATGCTGATTGGAAGTTGTTGTTTTTTTACAATATCTACAAAGTTAAATGAGCAGGATGTTATGTGTGACCGCGTTTGTTGATTTTTTTTGTGCCGGTTGAATTTTTTTTCTCCACCATGACTAGGGGAGGTTGTTTGTAATGGGGTCATATAAGTGAATACTGTGCTCGCATTGACATTGATGTACAGTTAATGATCAGTGATTGAAGTTTATTTTATTAGTCACCAACTGGCGACAAAATGGCAACAATCAGACCGCTGACTATTTGTATATTATATCAAAAACAAGAAATGCGCGTAGTTTAGATTTGTATTTTTTTAATTTTATGCTGATTGGAAGTTTTTTTTTTTTTTTTATAATATCTACAAAGTTAAATGAGCAGGATGTTATGTGTGACCGTGTTTGTTGATTTTTTTGTGCCGGTTGATTTTATTTCCTGCACCATGACTAGGGGAGGTTGTTTGGAATGGGTCATATAAGTCAACGCTGTGCTTGCATTGACATTGATGTACAGTTAATGGCCAGTGATTGAAGTTTATTTTATTAGTCACCAAATAGCGACAACATGGCAACCGTTTTTGCATTATTTAATAACGTTTGCCGCGTCGTTTGATATCGGAGACGATGACGTTGGACTAAAAAAGCGTTTTCTGATGAACTTCGCTGGAAATCATCAGTGGTAGTTTTTGTGTCTCCTGCGAGGCCGAGCAGGAAATGAGGTCTGTTTGCTGCCACCGCTAATGGCTTTACCGCCGGGTAATTACAGCCCCACCTTGCTAATGGACACACACACGCTAACACACACACACTTACACACAGTTTGAGATGGATGCACTCATAATGACAGCAAATGAGACCTTATTCATGCACAAATGAAGAGAATATTACAAAGAGGCAGGAAGTAAAGCAGCACACACACATGTCTGTAAAAGTAGGCTTAAATGAGATTTGTCTCCCTCACACACACACTTACACACACACACACACACTTACACACACACACACTTCCTGTGGGTGAGTGAAGTGTCAGGTTAAGCAGAATGAATGGACTCGCTGTGAAAACACAAATTGCCGAGTAAACAGATTAGGGCGAAAACAGACTCCTCCGCCTCCCTAAAACCCGATCGCCTCGCCATCACTCACCCTCCCCAGTGGCGCCCCCACTCTGCCAACCGCCGTCCAGGCCGCAACACACACACACACACACACACACACACACACACACACATCTGCCCGCCTCCATCCTCTTCCCATCGTTATCTTTCCCCCGGAAGCGTTTATGAAGTGCAACATTTTAGACATCAATCACATATAACCACCTCTCTCTCACTCACACACACATACACACACACACACACACACACACACACACACACACACACACACACACACACACACACACGGTGACTTACATATAGATGAGCGTGGTGAGCAGCACACGAAGTCATATTTATATTTTATTTACCTACACAATTGAGACACGTTTTGTGTGTGTGTGTGTGTGTGTGTGTTCTTGTATTTCCGCCCTTCTTGAGACACGAAGAAGGAAAAGTACCTTCCATATGAGGAGGTGTGAACAAGTGATGACATAAATCATGGTCCCAATAACATTGCATCTAATAGTGGTCCCAAAAAGGAGGGATTTTTCACATTGACTGTGTGTCGCTTTTAAAAGTGCTCCCCCTCTGGTCAACATATGAAATAACAAGTGTGTGTAAGAAATTGAAATGTGCCCCGTTTGGCCAAAATTAATTCAAAAAAAAAAAGAATAAATATGTTAATATAGAGACATACTGTAATAACTTGAAGTAAATAATGGAGATTAAAAATCAATTACACACAAAAAATTCCCCCCAAAAATAAATGAACTAAAAGCAGTCTTTTTCTCACTTTTCTCATAAAATTGGAAACAATTTCTCATATTATTTCTGTTTCTGTAATATTGCGATATTTTCTCGTAAAAATTGTTACCTTTTTATGTAAAATTATTACTTTTTAATGCAAAATGGTGACATTTGTCATCTAAAATTCTGACTTTTATCACAAAATTGCCCATTTTTTTTTTTGTTCTTGTAAAACAGTGACATTTTTTTGAGTAAAATTATGACATTTCTCATCATTTTGCCAAGTAGAATTCCGATTATTATTATAATATTGCCAATATTTTAAAAGTTTTCTTATAAAATTGTGACTTTTGTCGAGTAAAGTTACGATTTTTTTCATAAAATTGCCAAAATGTTTTGCTTTTTCTTATAAAATTGCGACTGTTATTGAGTAAAATTCCAACTTTTATCATAATATTGCACAAATGTTCAGTTTTTCTCGTACAATTTTGACTTGCGTTGCGTAAAATGACGACTTTTATTATAATACTGCCAACATTCTAAGTTTTTCTTGTGAAATTGTGACCTTTTTCTTGTGAAATTCCAACTCATTTTTCACAAGAAGCTTTTTTATATTTGCACAGTATGTATATATTATTCATGTTGTAAATACACTTCTTTATATATCTAGAAAGGCTGGTCCTAAAGAGGGAGGTACTTTTCTCAGGGCTCAAGAAGGTAACAAATACATGAATCTGTGTGTGTTTTTGTATTCCTACCCTTCTTGAGACATGAAGAAGGAAAAGTATCTTCCATATGAGGAGGTGTGAACAAGTGATGACATAAATCATGGTCCCAATAACATTGCATCTAATAGACAATGTCTCATTTGTGGTGACATCTATCAAAATGAGGGTGGTTCCCAAAAAGGAGGGATTTTTCACATTGACTGTGTGTCGCTTTTACTGGTCAACATATGAAATAACAAGTGTGTGTTAGAAATTTAAATGCGCCCCCTTTGGCCAGAATTCATTAAAAAAAATCAAATAAATATGTATATAGAGACATGCTGTAATAACTTGAAGTAAATAATGAAGATTAAAAACCAATTTAAAAAAAAACACAATTTGTCGACTTTTTTCTTATAAAATTGGGAACAATTTCTCCTATTCTTTCTGTTTCTGTAATATTGCAATATTTTCTCGTAAAATTATTAGTTTTTCATGTAAAATTATAACTTTTTCATGCAAAATGGTGACATTTGTCATACAAAATTTTGACTTTTATCACAATATTGCCCAGTTTTTTGGTTGTTCTTGTAAAATTGTGAAATTTTTTGAGTAAAATGACTTTTGTCATAATTTTGCCAAGTAAAATTGCTATTATTATCATCATAATATTGCCAACATTTTAAAGTTTTGTTATAAAATTGTGAATTTTTTCGAGTAAATTCACGACTCTTTTCATAAAATTGCCAAAATGTTAAGCTTATTTAGATTTTAATTTTAATTTTTTTTTAATTTTTTATTTTTTTATTTTATTTTATCTTTTTATTTTTTTATTCATTATATTGTGTTTTTATTGTATGTTTTTTTCCATTTATTTATTTTAATGTTCTTATTTAAATTATTATAATTATTTTTTATATATATATATATATATATATTTATATAAAAATAATAAAAATGACAAAAAAATTATTAAATGTTTTTTCTTTTTTTAGATTTTTTTGTTGTTTATTTTTTAAGTTTTTTATTTTATCTTTTTATTATTTTTTATTTTATTGTATTTACATTTTTATTTTTATTTATTTATTTTTATATAAAAACGTTTTTTTTAATGTTTTTATTTTTTTTATTGTATGTTTTTTTCTATTTATTTTATTCATTTTAATATTTTTTGATTATTATTATTAAAAAAAAAATTGTAAATAAAAATAATAAAAATGGTCTGATATTGATATCGGGTATCTGTGCGATATCAGGAGAATAAGTATCGGATTACAAGTACTTGCATGTAAAATGTCCAATTAACACTAAACAGGTCAATTATTGCTTCTCACTTCCTCTCCAGCGTCCTGACTAGTCGGGCCTGAGGGAGCCCGGACGCTCCGGTTTCCGGTGCCGGAGTGTCCTTGGTGCCAGATTGTAACCCGGAGGTGGCGTCCTACACAATACAACAATGCCATGCGGCGACGCCAAGCGTTTATGCTAATTTTCATTCAGGCCGGATTAGCGCTGGAGGGGGCGTGGCCAAAAGGTCACGTTCTGGAGGGATTTGAAGATGAGTCTCTACTGACAAGATGGCGTAATTCGGTTGGAAACACTCGGAAGTTTTGTTCCCATGCGGACTTGGCGCTTTTAAAAAACGAGGCAAGAAAACTGAAGTAAAACCCGATTTAAAAAAAACTAAAAAATCGAGTGATTATCTGCACCGATATTTGGCATTTTTGACATTTATCGTGTCAGCCTTTTTTTTTTATTATTGGTATCGGCTTTTTTTATATATATTCTTTTTTTTATAAAGAAGTGTATTTTCAACATTAATAATATATACATACTATGCAAATATAAAAAAGCTTGTTGTGAAAAATTTGTTGGAATTTCACAAGAAAAAGGTCACAATTTCACAAGAAGAATTTTGGCAGTATTATAATAAATGTTTTAATTTTACTCAACACAGGTCAAAATTTTACAAGAAAAACTGAGCATTTGTGCAATATTATCATAAAAGTTGGAATTTTACTCAATAACAGTCGCAATTTTACAAGAAAAGCTTAAAATGTTGGCAATTTTATGAAAAGAGTCGTCATTTTATTAGACAAGTCACAATTTTATAAGAAAACTTTAAAATGTTGGCAATATTATAATAATAATTGCAATTTTACTTGGCAAAATAATAATAATTTTACTCAAAAAATGTCACAATTTTACAAGAACAACAAAAAAAATTGGCAATATTGTGAGAAAAGTCACCATTTTTGCATTAAAAAGTAATAATTTGACATAAAAAAGTAATTTTAGGAGAAACTATCGCAATATTACAGAAACAGAAAGAATATGAGAAATTGTTCCCAATTAAAATGAAATCATTACTTCCTGGTTGTTACAGAAAGTATGAGAATGTGTGAGCTGCTGCCTGCCTTTCTTGACTTGTATAATCATCTCACATTCCTCAAGATATTTACACAAAGTTTGCATTTTTTTGTCAGATATATCCATTTCTGTCGCGTTATTTAATCGAATGATGGAACATGAAACTGGTGGCGCTCCTTTAATGAACCCACGCTCCCACTGTTGCTTGTCGAGCGACTCCATTGCAATATTATGATAAAAGTTGGAATTGTACTCAATAACAGTCGCAATTTTCCAAGAAAAGCTTAAAATGTTGGCAACTTTATGAAAAGAGTCGTCATTTTACTCGACAAAAGTCACAATTTTATAAGAACACTTTAAAATGTTGGCAATATTATAATAATAATTGCAATTTTACTTGGCAAAATTATGACAAAAGTCATCATTTTACTCAAAAAATGTCACAATTTTACAAGAACAACAAAAAAAATGGCAATATTGTGAGAAAAGTCTGAATTTTATATGACAAATGTCACAATTTTTGCATTAAAAAGTAATAATTTGACATAAAAAAGTAATTTTAGGAGAAACTATCGCAATATTACAGAAACAGAAAGAATATGAGAAATTGTTCCCAAATAAAATGAAATCATTACTTCCTGGATGTTACAGAAAGTATGAGAATGTGTGAGCTGCTGCCTGCTTTTCTTGACTTGTATAATCATCTCACATTTGTCAAGATATTTACACAAAGTTTGCATTTTTTGTCAGATATATCCATCTCTGTCGCGTTATTTAATCGAATGATGGAACATGAAACTGGTGGCGCTCCTTTAATGAACCCACGCTCCCACTGTCGCTTGTCGAGCGACTCCATTGCAATATTACGATAAAAGTTGGAATTTTACTCAATAACAGTCGCAATTTTCCAAGAAAAGCTTAAAATTTTGGCAACTTTATGAAAAGAGTGGTCATTTTACTCGACAAAAGTCACAATTTTATAAGAAAACTTTAAAATGTTGGCAATATTATAATAATAATAATTGCAATTTTACTTGGCAAAATTATGCCAAACGTCATGATTTTACTCAAAAAATTTCACAATTTTACAAGAACAACAAAAAAAATGGCAATATTGTGAGAAAAGTCTGAATTTTATATGACAAATGTCACCATTTTTGCATTAAAAAGTAATAATTTGACAAAAAAAAAGTAATTTTAGGAGAAACTATCGCAATATTACACAAACAGAAAGAATATGAGAAATTGTTCCCAATTAAAATGAAATCATTACTTCCTGGATGTTACAGAAAGTATGAGAATGTGTGAGCTGCTGCCTGCCTTTCTTGACTTATATAATCATCTCACATTCGTCAAGATATTTACACAAAGTTTGCATTTTTTGTCAGATATATCCATCTCTGTCGCGTTATTTCATCGAATGATGGAACATGAAACTGGTGGCGCTCCTTTAATGAACCCACGCTCCCACTGTCGCTTGTCGAGCGACTCCATTGCAATATTATGATAAAAGTTGGAATTTCACTCAATAACAGTCGCAATTTTCCAAGAAAAGCTTAAAATGTTGGCAACTTTATGAAAAGAGTCGTCATTTTACTCGACAAAAGTCGCAATTTTATAAGAAAACTTTAAAAAGTTGGCAATATTATAATAATAATTGTAATTTTACTTGGCAAAATTATGACAAAAGTCATGATTTTATTCAAAACATTTCACTATTTTACGAGAACAGAAAAAAAAAAGTGCAATATTTTGATAAAAGTCAGAATTTTATATGACAAATTTTACCATTTTGCATTAAAAAGTAATCATTTTACATAAAATAATCGTTTTACGAGAAAATATTGCAATATTACAGAAACAGAAAGAATATGAGAAATTGTTCTCAATTTTGTATGAAAAAAGTCGACACACTGTGAGAAAAAGACTGCTTTTAGTTCTTTTTTAAATGTTTATTTTTTTATAATTTTTTTATTTTTTACAACTTAAAGTGATATCTTACAGGGCATTTATTTCAGTTCTTGAGAGAATTATTCTCCGGTCTGCGTCTCCGTTTCTAAACCTTGTGGCAGCAATCATAAGTTTAATAAGTGATCTTGCCCTGTTAATCTAACACAAACAACCTTCCCTAGTCATGGTGCAAAAAAAAATTAAAAAAATCCAACCAACACAAAATGTTAATAGACTTGGTCGACAAACTTTAAAAAATGTCTATTCACCATCAAAAATAAATTTAAATAAAAATACAGTTTGGCGACCATATTGGACGTTTAGGACTTTGCCCGATAAACCACGCCCCTTCCCTTGGTAATTTTGTTGTCCCGTTCCACAAGATTTCATCAAAGACAGCGGGAGATCAGCAACGACTCTTTGAGGCATGGTTTTTAATGAACTTTCACCAACTCCGAGGCGATGCAGCAGCCGCAGGCTTGTTTTTGTCCCCTCATAAGCCACGCCCCTTTTAAGCCACGCCTCCCCCACCCTCAGATTTAAACTAAGTGAACGTCCGAGTGGTCTTGATGGCGACGTTAACAAACGTTATGATGCCGCACTTTGTTTTGGCGGACGTCTAACTGACGGCGCCCCCTCTGGGAAGGACGCTGGCCATCATTTCGCCGGAGAGGCGGGGCTAGATTGGCCCGCTCGCCGCACAAATATCCACTCGCTCTTTGTTCAACAAGGCACAAACGCAATTACACGCTGACACTTTATTAACATCATCGCCAGCAGAGAGGCGGCGTGCGCTTCCTGTTTGAAGAGCGGAGATGAAAGATCGTCCTTCTCGGCGCGGGTGTGTGTGTGTGTGTGTGTGTGTGTGTGTGTGTGTGTGTGTGTGTGTGTGTGTGTGTGTGTGTGTGTGTGTGTGAGTGTGTTCTTGTATTTCCGCCCTTCTTAGACATGAAGAAGGGAAAGTATCTTGTGAACAAGTGAGGACATAAATCATGCTACTAAGACTATAGTGGCCATTAACAGTTAGCTTCTACAGCTGGGTTGCCCAAAGTGCGGCACAGGGGCCATCTGTGGTCCCTGACTCCTTTGGCATCGGCCTTAAGAACATCACAAAAAAATAGAGATCTCATTTGCACCCCTGCTGGTGACATCTATCAAAATGAGGGTGGTCCCAAAAAGGAGGGATTTTTCACATTGACTGTGTGTCGCTTTTAAAAGTGCTCCCCCTCTGGTCAACATATGAAATAACAAGTGCGGGTAAGAAATTGAAATGCGCCCCCTTCGGCCAAAATTAATGAAAAAAAAAAAAATTTATATAGAGACATACTGTAATAACTTGAAGTAAATAATGAATATTACAAACCAATTACTAACAGAAAATTCAACAAAAATAAAAAATAATTAAAAGCTTACCTTTTTTATATTTACATAGTATGCACATATTATTAATGTTGAACAAAATGAAGTCTTTTTCTCACAATTTGTCGACTTTTTTTCTTATAAATTTGGGAACAATTTCTCATATTCTTTCTGTTTCTGTAATATTGCAATATTTTCTCGTAAAATGGTTACTTTTTTATGTAAAATTATTACTTTTTCATGCAAAATGGTGACATTTGTCATATAAAATTTTGACTTTTAGCACAATATCGCCATTTTTTTTGTAATGTAAAATTCCGATTGTTATTATAATATTGCAACATTTTATAAAATTGTGACTTTTGTTGAGTAAAATGATGACTTTGTTCATAAAATTGCCCTAATTTTAAGCTTTTCTTGTAAAAAATGTAATGTAAAATTCCGATTGTTATTATAATATTGCAACATTTTATAAAATTGTGACTTTTGTTGAGTAAAATTATGACTTTGTTCATAAAATTGCCCTAATTTTAAGCTTTTCTTGTGAAATTGTGACTGTTATTGAGTAAAATTCCAACTTTTATCATAATATTGCACAAATAATACATTTTCCTTGTAACATTTTGACTTGCGTTGAGTAAAGTTATGACTTTTATTATAATACTGCCAAAATTCTAAGTTTTTCTTGTGAAATTGTGACCTTTTTCTTGTGAAATTCCAACTCATTTTTCACAAGAAGCTTTTTTATATTTGCCTAGTATGTATATATTATTCATGTTGTAAATACACTTCTTTATATATCTAGAAAGGCTGGTCCTAAAGAGGGAGGTGTTATTTTATATGACATTTGTCATATAAAATTCTGACTTTTATCACAAATTTGCCATTTTTGTTGTTGTTGTTCTTGTGAAATAGTGACATTTTTTGAGTAAAATTATGACTTTTGTCATAATTTTGCCGTGCAGAATTCCGAATGTTATTATAATATTGCCAACATTTTTAAGTATTCTTCTAAAATTGTGACTTTTGTCGAGTAAAATCACGACTCTTTTCATTAATTTGCCAAAATGTTAAGCTTTACTTGTTTTCACAAGTTTTTTTTATATTTGCATAGAATGTATATATTATTCATGTTGAAAAATAATTGAACTAAAAGCAGTTTTTTTCTCACACTGTTTCTACTTTTTTCTTATAAAATTGGGAACAATTCCTCATATTCTTTCTGTTTCTGCAATATTGCAATATTTTCTCGTAAAATTATTACTTTTTTATGTAAAATTATAACTTTTTAATGCAAAATGGTGACATTTGTCATATACAATTCTGACTTTTATCACAATATTGCCAATTTTTTTGTTGTTCTTGTAAAACAGTGACATTTTTTGAGTAAAATTATGACTTTTGTCATCATTTTGCCAAGTAAAATTCCAATTATTATTATAATATTGCCAAAATGTTAAAGTTTTCTTATACAATGTGACTTTTGTTGAGTAAAATTACGACTTTTTTCATAAAATTGCCCAAATTTTAAGCTTTTCTTGTAAAATTGCGACTGTTATTGAGTAGAATTCCAACTTTTATCATAATATTGCACAAATGTTCAGTTTTTCTTGTCACATTTTGACTTGCGTCGATTAAAATGACGACTTTTATTATAATACTGGCAACATTCTAAGTTTTTCTTGTGAAATTGTGACCTTTTTCTTGTGAAATTCCAACTCATTTTTCACAAGAAGCTTTTTTATATGTGCATAGTATGTATATATTATTCATGTTGTAAATACACTTCTTTATATATCTAGAAAGGCTGGTCCTAAAGAGGGAGGCATTTTTCTCAGGCCTCAAGAAGGTACGAAATACAAGTGTGTGTGTGTGTGTGTGTGTGTGTGTGTGTGTGTGTGTGTGTGTGTGTGTGTGTGTGTGTGTGTGTGTGTGTGTGTGTGTGTGTGTGTGTGTGTGTGTGTGTGTGTGTGTGTGTGAGGCCGGGCAGGTAATCAGTTCCACTCGGTATATTTGTCTTCGGGTTTGAGGGGTAAACAAGCTAAATGCCGCGGGTCAGAGTTTCCTGTTTGCGCAGGAAGACGTCCGAGGCCGTAATGGCGCCGTGTTTCAGTGGCGTCGCCGCCTCTGATCGCTTCATTAAGGCCGCATTGATGAATGCGGCAGACACGTCTTCGTCACGCCGCGTGGGGGAGAGGAAGGCGGCGGCGGCGCCTGCTCGCTCCCTCACTTCCTGCGCGTGTTGACAACTGGCGACACGGCAAACACGGCGAGGGGCGGCGGTAGCAAACATGGAGGCCATTACTGATGCACGCTGCTACTTTGTGAGCTTTGTGGCCCCGATGTGTTTCTTTAGGGGGCCGATACCGATTATTAGTAATGAAGGGGACCAATAACTGATATTTGGAGTCAATATATACATCATATTTCCTTCAACATGAATATTACGTTTGTGAGTTTTACAATATAACTACAACTATTCTTACTTACTAAAGCGTTTTTTATTTTTTATTTTTCAACAGCATTGTGATTTAATTATTTATTTTTTTCAGGACCGATACCAATCAGTCAAGGAGGTCGATATTTGATATTTGAAGCAAAATTAATTTGCATTAAAAGTTATTATATGTCAGTAAACATCTGGACAAGGCTTAAAAAAAAATGTTTAACGTTATTTTTTAGGAAAGGTGGGACCAGTAGTAATAATAATAATAATAATAATAATAATAATAATATATTTTATTTGTAAAAATCACTTTACATTGAGTAAACAACCTCAAAGTGCTACAGTGTATTAAAGAAATAAAATAAAAAAAGTGACATAACGTTTGATGTTGTGTTTAATTTATCATCAAAAAAACATTTTATTACGCGTGTCTAAGAGGAACATCAACATTTTTTTGTCTAAATATGGAACATTTCCTGGGAAAATTGGTCCAAATAGGCAGAAGTGCCGTTCCAAGTTCAAGCCGTCCATAGCGTTTCTACTTGTATGGATTCTTCATTCGTCACTTTGTAAGTTTTACAATATAACTAAAACTATTCTTACTTACTAAAGCCTTTTTTATTTTTTATTTTTCAACAGCATTGTGATTTAAAAATTTTTTTTTTCAGGACCGATACCAATCAGTCAAGGAGGTCGAAAAGATATATTTGAAGCAAAATTAATTTGCATTAAAAGTTATTATATGTCAGTAAACATCTGGACAAGGCTTAAAAAAAATGTTTAATGTTATTTTTTAGGAAATGTGGGACCAGTAGTAATAATAATAATAATAATAATAATAGATTTTATTTGTAGAAATCACTCTACATTGAGTAAACAACCTCAAAGTGCAACAATGTAATAAAAAAATAAAAACAATAAATAAAAAAGTGACAACGTTTGATGTTGTTTAATTTATCATCAAAAAAAAAGTTTATTACGTGTGTCTAAGAGGAACATCAACATTTTATTTCTAAATATGGAACATCTCCTGGGAAAATTGGTCCAAATAGGCAGAAGTGCCGTTCCAAGTTCAAGCCGTCCATAGCGTTTCTACTCGTATGGATTCTTCATTCATCACTTTGTAAGTTTTACAATATAACTAAAACTATTCTTACTTACTAAAGCCTTTTTTATTATATTTTTTTCAACAGCATTGTCATATAAAATGTGTTTTTGTTCAGGACCGATACCGATTTTTTAGGAAAGCTGGGACCAGTAGTAATAATAATAATAATAATAATAATATATTTTATTTGTAAAAAGCACTTTACATTGAGTAAACAACCTCAAAGTGCTACAGTGTATTAAAAAAATTAAATAAATAAATAAAGTGTACTTTGTAAGTTTTACAATATAACTAAAACTATTCTTACTTACTAAAGCCTTTTTTATTATATTTTTTATTAGTTGTTTTTTTCAGGACCGATACCGATACCGATTATTAGGAGTCAAGGAGGTCGATAAGAGATATTTGAAGCAAAATTCATTTGCATTAAAAGTTATTATATGTCAGTAAACATCTGGACAAGGCTTAAAAAAATGTTAACGTTATTTTTTAGGAAAGGTGGGACCAGTAGTAATAGTAATAATAATAATATTATATTTTATTTTTAAATAGCACTTTACATTGAGTAAACAACCTCAAAGTGCTACAATGTATTAAAAAAAAAAAAAAAAAAAAAAAAAAAAAAAAAAAGTGACATAACGTTTGATGTTGTGTTTAATTTATCATCAGAAAAACATTTTATTACGTGTGTCTAAGAGGAACATCAACATTTTATTTCTAAATATAGAACATCTCCTGGGAAAATTGGTCCAAATAGGCAGAAGTGACATTCCAAGTTCAAGCCGTCCATAGCGTTTCTACTCGTATGGATTCTTCATTCATCACTTTGTAAGTTTTACAATATAACTAAAACTATCCTTGCTTACTAAAGCCTTTTTTATTATATTTTTTTCAACAGCATTGTCATTTAAAATGTGTTTTTGTTCAGGACCGATACCGATTTTTTAGGAAAGGTGGGACCAGTAGTAATAATAATAATAATAATAATAATATATTTTATTTGTAAAAAGCACTTTACATTGAGTAAACAACCTCAAAGTGCTACAGTGTATTAAAAAAATAAAATAAATAAATAAAGTGTACTTTGTAAGTTTTACAGTATAACTAAAACTATTCTTACTTACTAAAGCCTTTTTTATTATATTTTTTATTAGTTGTTTTTTTCAGGACCGATACCGATACCGATTATTAGGAGTCAAGGAGGTCGATAAGAGATATTTGAAGCAAAATTAATTTGCATTAAAAGTTATTATATGTCAGTAAACATCTGGACAAGGCTTAAAAAAAATGTTTAACGTTATTTTTTAAGAAAGGTGGGACCAGTAGTAATAATAATAAAAATAATAATAATATATTTTATTTGTAAAAATCACTTTACATTGAGTAAACAACCTCAAAGTGCTACAGTGTATTAAAGAAATAAAATAAATAAATAAAAAAAGTGACATAACGTTTGATGTTGTGTTTAATTTATCATCAAAAAAACATTTTATTACGTGTGTCTAAGAGGAACATCAACATTTTTTTGTCTAAATATGGAACATCTCCTGGGAAAATTGGTCCAAATAGGCAGAAGTGACATTCCAAGATCAAGCCGTCCATAGCGTTTCTACTCGTATGGATTCTTCATTCATCACTTTGTAAGTTTTACAATACAACAAACGATTCTTACTTACTAAAGCCTTTTTTATTATATTTTTTTCAACAAGCATTGTCATTTAAAATGTGTTTTTTTTTTCAGGACCGATTCCGATACCGATTATTAGGAGTCAAGGAGGTCGATAAGAGATATTTGAAGCAAAATTAATTTGCATTAAAAGTTATTATATGTCAGTAAACATCTGGACAAGGCTTAAAAAAATGTTTAACGTTATTTTTTAGGAAAGGTGGGACCAGTAGTAATAATAATAATAATAATAATAATAATATATTTTATTTTTAAAAAGCACAGTAAACAACCTCAAAGTGCTACAGTGTATTAAAAAAAAAAAAAAAAAAAAAAAAGTGTCATAATGTTTGATGTTGTGTAAACACAACATCAAACATTATGTCACTTTTTTTTTTTTTTTTTTTTTTTTTTTTTCATCAAAATACATTTTATTATGTGTGTCTAAGAG
The DNA here is from genome assembly GCF_033978685.3 of Nerophis lumbriciformis. NCBI lineage: Eukaryota > Metazoa > Chordata > Actinopteri > Syngnathiformes > Syngnathidae > Nerophis > Nerophis lumbriciformis. The sequence continues at coordinate 3,259,069 of NC_084563.2, forward strand.
GAACATCAACATTTTTTGTCTAAATATGGAACATCTCCTGGGAAAATTGGTCCAAATAGGCAGAAGTGACATTCCAAGTTCAAGCCGTCCATAGCGTTTCTACTCATATGGATTCTTCATTCATCACTTTGTAAGTTTTACAATATAACTAAAACTATTCTTACTTTTAAAGCCTTTTTATTATATTTTTTTCAACAGCATTGTCATTTAGAATTAGTTTTTTTTTTTTTTTTTAGGACCGATACCGATTATTAGGAGTCAAGGAGGTCGATAAAAGATATTTGAAGCAAAATTAATTTGCATTAAAAGTTATTATATGTCAGTAAACATCTGGACAAGGCTTAAAAAAAATGTTTAACGTTATTTTTTAGGAAAGGTGGAACCAGTAGTAATAATAATAATAATATATTTTATTTGTAAAAATCACTTTACATCGAGTAACCAACCTCAAAGTGCTACAGTGTATTAAAAAAATAAAATAAAATAAATAAATAAAAAAAGTGACATAACGTTTGATGTTGTGTTTAATTTATCATCAAAAAATTGTTTTATTACGTGTGTCTAAGAGGAACATCAACATTTTATTTCTAAATATGGAACATCTCCTGGGAAAATTGGTCCAAATAGGCAGAAGTGACGTTCCAAGTTCAAGCCGTCCATAGCGTTTCTACTCGTATGGATTCTTCATTCGTCACTTTGTAAGTTTTACAATATAACTAAAACTATTCTTACTTACTAAAGCCTTTTTTATTATATTTTTTTCAACAGCATTGTCATTTAAAATGTGTTTTTTTTCAGGACCGATATTTTAGGAAAGGTGGGACCAGTAGTAATAATAATAATAATAATAATAATAATATATTTTATTTGTAAAAAGCACTTTACATTGAGTAAACAACCTCAAAGTGCTACAGTGTATTAAAAAAATAAAATAAATAAATAAAAAAGTGTACTTTGTAAGTTTTACAATATAACTAAAACTATTCTTACTTACTAACGCCTTTTTTATTATATTTTTTATTAGTTGTTTTTTTCAGGACCGATACCGATACCGATTATTAGGAGTCAAGGAGGTCGATAAAAGATATTTGAAGCAAAATTAATTTGCATTAAAAGTTATTATATGTCAGTAAACATCTGGACAAGGCTTAAAAAAAACGTTTAACATTATTTTTTAGGAAAGGTGGGACCAGTAGTAATAATAATAATACTACTACTAATAATAATAATATATTTTATTTTTAAAAAGCACTTTACATTGAGTAAACAACCTCAAAGTGCTACAGTGTATTTAAAAAATAAAATAAAATAAAATAAATAAATAAAAAAAGTGACATAACGTTTGATGTTGTGTTTAATTTATCATCAAAACATTTTTTTATTACGTGTGTCTAAGAGGAACATCAACATTTTATTTCTAAATATAGAACATTTCCTGGGAAAATTGGTCCAAATAGGCAGAAGTGACGTTCCAAGTTCAAGCCGTCCATAGCGTTTCTACTCGTATGGATTCTTCATTCATCACTTTGTAAGTTTTACAATATAACTAAAACTATTCTTACTTACTAAAGCCTTTTTTATTATATTTTTTTCAACAGCATTGTCATTTAAAATGTGTTTTTGTTCAGGACCGATACCGATTTTTTAGGAAAGGTGGGACCAGTAGTAATAATAATAATAATAATAATAATATATTTTATTTGTAAAAAGCACTTTACATTGAGTAAACAACCTCAAAGTGCTACAGTGTATTAAAAAAATAAAATAAATAAATAAAGTGTACTTTGTAAGTTTTACAATATAACTAAAACTATTCTTACTTACTAAAGCCTTTTTTATTATATTTTTTATTAGTTGTTTTTTTCAGGACCGATACCGATACCGATTATTAGGAGTCAAGGAGGTCAAAAAGAGATATTTGAAGCAACATTAATTTGCATTAAAAGTTATTATATGTCAGTAAACATCTGGACAAGGCTTAAAAAAAATGTTTAACGTTATTTTTTAGGAAAGGTGGGACCAGTAGTAATAATAATAATAATAATAATAATAAAAATAATTATAATAATATATTTTATTTGTAAAAAAAAACACTTTACATTGAGTAAACAACCTCAAAGTGCTAGTGTATTAAAAAAAAAAAAAAAAAAAAAAAAAAAAAAGTGACATTACGTTTGATGTTGTTTAATTTATCATCAAAACAAATTTGTATTACGTGTGTCTAAGAGGAACATCAACATTTTATTTCTAAATATGGAACATCTCCTGGGAAAATTGGTCCAAATAGGCAGAAGTGACGTTCCAAGTTCAAGCCGTCCATAGCGTTTCTACTCGTATGGATTCTTCATTCATCACTTTGTAAGTTTTACAATATAACTAAAACTATTCTTACTTACTAAAGCCTTTTTTATTATATTTTTTTCAACAAGCATTGTCATTTAAAATGTGTTTTTGTTCAGGACCGATACCGATTTTTTAGGAAAGGTGGGACCAGTAGTAATAATAATAATAATAATAATAATATATTTTATTTTTAAAAAGCACTTTACATTGAGTAAACAACCTCAAAGTGCTACAATGTATTAAAAAAAATAAAAATAAAAATAAAAAAGTGTACTTTGTAAGTTTTACAATATAACTAAAGCTATTCTTACTTACCAAAGCCTTTTTATTATATTTTTTTCAACAGCATTGTCATTTAAAATTAGTTTTTTTTTCAGGACCGATACCGATACCGATTATTAGGAGTCAATGAGGTTGAAAAGAGATATTTGAAGCAAAACTAATTTGCATTAAAAGTTATTATATGTCAGTAAACATCTGGACAAGGCTTAAAAAAGATGTTTAACGTTATTTTTTAGGAAAGGTGGGACCAGTAGTAATAATAATAATAATATATTTTATTTGTAAAAATCACTTTACATTGAGTAAACAACCTCAAAGTGCTACAGTGTATTAAAAAAATAAAATAAAAAAAATAAATAAAAAAAGTGACATAACGTTTGATGTTGTGTTTAATTTATCATCAAAAAAACATTTTATTACGTGTGTCTAAGAGGAACATCAACATTTTATTTCTAAATATGGAACATTTCCTGGGAAAATTGGTCCAAATAGGCAGAAGTGCCATTCCAAGTTCAAGCCGTCCATAGCGTTTCTACTCGTATGGATTCTTCATTCATCACGTTGTAAGTTTTACAATATAACTAAAACTATTCTTACTTACTAAAGCCTTTTTTATTATATTTTTTTCAACAGCATTGTCATTTAAAATGTGTTTTTGTTCAGGACCGATACCAATTTTTTAGGAAAGGTGGGACTAGTAGTAATAATAATAATAATAATAATATATTTTATTTGTAAAAAGCACTTTACATTGAGTAAACAACCTCAAAGTGCTACAGTGTATTAAAAAAAAAAAAAAAAAAAAAAAAAAAGTGTACTTTGTAAGTTTTACAATATAACTACAACTATTCCTACTTACTAAAGCCTTTTTTATTATATTTTTTATTAGTTGTTTTTTTCAGGACCGATATCGATACCGATTATTAGGAGTCAAGGAGGTCGATAAGAGATATTTGAAGCAAAATTAATTTGCATTAAAAATTATTATATGTCAGTAAACATCTGGACAAGGCTTAAAAAAATGTTTAACGTTATTTTTTAGGAAAGGTGGGACCAGTAGTAGTAGTAATAATAATAATAATAATAATAATAATAATATATTTTATTTTTTAAAGGCACTTTACATTGAGTAAACAACCTCAAAGTGCTACAGTGTATTAAAAAAAAAGAAAGAAAAAAAAGTGACATAATGTTTGATGTTGTGTAAACACAACATCAAACATTATGTCACTTTTTTTTTCTTTTTTTCTTTTTTTTTTTTTTCATCAAAAAACATTTTATTATGTGTGTCTAAGAGTTACATCAACATTTTTTTGTCTAAATATGGAACATCTCCTGGGAAAATTGGTCCAAATAGGCAGAAGTGCCATTCCAAGTTCAAGCCGTCCATAGCGTTTCTACTCGTATGGATTCTTCATTCATCACTTTGTAAGTTTTACAATATAACTAAAACTATTCTTACCGACTATAGCGTTTTTTATTTTTTATTTTTCAACAGCATTGTCATTTAAAATGTGTTTTTGTTCAGGACCGATACCGATTTTTTAGGAAAGGTGGGACCAGTAGTAATAATAATAATAATAATAATAATAATAATAATAATATATTTTATTTGTAAAAAGCACTTTACATTGAGTAAACAACCTCAAAGTGCTACAGTGTATTAAAAAAAAAAAAAAAAAAAGTGTACTTTGTAAGTTTTACAATATAACTAAAACTATTCTTACTTACTAAAGCCTTTTTTATTATATTTTTTATTAGTTGTTTTTTTCAGGACCGATACCGATACCGATTATTAGGAGTCAAGGAGGTCGATAAGAGATATTTGAAGCAAAATTAATTTGCATTAAAAGTTATTATATGTCAGTAAACATCTGGACAAGGCTTAAAAAAAATGTTTAACGTTATTTTTTAGGAAAGGTGGGACCAGTAGTAATAATAATAATAATAATAATAATAATTATTATTATTATTATTATTATTATTATTATTATAATATATTTTATTTGTAAAAAAAAAAAAAAAAAACACTTTACATTGAGTAAACAACCTCAAAGTGCTACAGTGTATTAAAAAATTAAAATTAAAATTAAAATTAAAATAAATAAATAAAAAAAGTGACATAACGTTTGATGTTGTTTAATTTATCATCAAAAAAAAAAAGTATTACGTGTGTCTAAGAGGAGCGTCAACATTTTATTTTGCATAACCGACTCATTTAAATGAAATAAAAAGACATTAAAATCTGTACAAAATGATCACGTGCCCCCCCCCCCCCCCCATCCTCTCTATATTCAGCACATTTGAGACCGCCGTGATACGTACAAACCCCGTTTCCATATGAGTTGGGAAATTGTGTTAGATATAAACGAAATACAATGATTTGATGTTCAAACTCATAAACTTTATTTATTTTTTTGCAAATAATAATTAACTTAGAAATTCATGGCTGCAACACGTGCCAAAGTAGTTGGGAAAGGGCATGTTCACCACTGTGTTACATCACCTTTTCTTTTAACAAGACTCAATAAACAATTGGGAACTGAGGAAACTAATTGTTGAAGCTTTGAAAGTGGAATTATTTCCCATTCTTGTTTTATGTAGAGCTTCAGTCGTATTTTACGCTTCATAATGTGCCACACATTTTCGATGGGAGACAGGTCTGGACTGCAGGCGGGCCAGGAAAGTACCCGAAGCCACGCTGTTGTAACACGTGCTGAATGTGGCTTGGCATTGTCTTGCTGAAATAAGCAGGGGCGTCCATGAAAAAGACGGCGTTGTTCCAAAACCTGTATGTACCTTTCAGCATTAATGGTGCCTTCACAGATGTTTAAGTTACCCATGCCTTGGGCACTAATGCACCATCACAGATGTTGGCTTTTGAACTTTGCGTCGATAACAGTCTGGATGGTTCGCTTCCCCTTTGAATATTTCCAAAAACAATTTGAAACGTGGACTCGTCAGACCACAGAACACTTTTCCACTTTTGCATGAGTCCATTTTAGATGATCTCGGGCCCAGAGAAGCCGGCGGCGTTTCTGGGTGTTGTTGATAAATGGCTTTCGCTTTGCATAGTAGAGCTTTAACTTGACGGTCCTCCTGGTAGGGGTGTATCCCTTTATGGAGGATGCCTGTGCGTGACTTTGTTTAACGTGGGGAGACTGGTGCACAGACAAGTCACCACACCATCCTTGACAGAATCGGGTCAGGGTCCAGTGGCATGGAGTCCAAAGACGACTGGGGACCCTTTTCTGCTGCAGCCTTCTTCCGCCATCGCAGCCCTTGTGGTAGTTCTTTTTTTGCACCATGACTAGGGAAGGTTGTTTGCATTAGATTCACAGAGTACTAACAAGCAGACACAGTGTGTAGACAGACATGGGAGAATGGACGCATTTTGGTCTAAAAACTGACTATAAAAGTGAAGTTATATCACTGAAAATGTTACGTTTCAGGGGGGAGTAGTGACGGCACAGTTCCACAAGAGGGTAATGTTGCTTTATGTTTTTACAGATGCTGATAAAGTTTTGTGTTGCGCCAAACATGGATAAGTGTGGAGAGTGTTTTGCATTTTTCCCATCATTCATGGTAATGGATTTAAATTAGTGTAATTCTATTTTTTTTAATGGTGAATAGACATTTTTTAAAGTTTGTCGACCAAGTATGTTAACATTTTGTGTTGGTTGGATTTTTTATTTTTTTTTGCACCATGACTAGGGAAGGTTGTTTGCGTTAGATTCACCGGCCAAGATTACTTATTAAACTAATTGATTGCTGCCACGTCGGGAATTTTTTAAAATCTTTTTGGCTAAATTCCAAAGAGTCATTGCTGATATCCCGTCATCTGTGCCAAAATCTTGTGGAACGGGACAACAAAATTACCGGGGGGGTGACTTATCGGGCAAAGTTGTAAACGTCCAATATGGCCGCCGGACTGTATTTTAATTTTTTTTATGTTGAATGGACATTTTTAAAAGTTTGTCGACCAAGTCTGTTAACATTTTGTGTTGATTGGATTTTTTTACTTTTTTTTTTTTTTTGCACCATGACTAGGGAAGGTTGTTTGCATTAGATTCACTGGGCAAGACTACTTATTAAACTTATGATTGCTGCCACGTCGGGGACAAAAAACGATATCTTTTTGTCCAAAATTCCAACTAGTCGTTGCTGATCTCCCGCCATCTTTGACGAAATCTTGTGGAACGGGACAGCAAAATTACCGGGTGGGGGGCGTGGCTTAATGGCCAACATGGACGCCAAACTGTAACTCTTCGGGAAATTTGAAAATATTCCAAATTGCACCACGAATAAACCGCTGATAAAGTTTTGTGTTGCGCCAAACATGGATAAGTGTGGAGAGTGTTTTGCATGTTTCCCATCATTCATGGTTATGGTTTTAAATTAGTGTAATTCTATTTTTTTTTAATGGTGAATAGACATTTTTTAAAGTTTGTCGACCAAGTATGTTAACATTTTGTGTTGGTTGGATTTTTTTGAATTTTTTTTTTTTTTTGCACCATGACTAGGGAAGGTTGTTTGCGTTAGATTCACCGGCCAAGATTACTTATTAAACTAATGATTGCTGCCACGTCGCGAAAATTGTTTATCTTTTTGGCTAAAAGAGTCGTTGCTGATATCCCGCCATCTTTGACGAAATCTTGTGGAACGGGACAACAAAATTACCGTAGGGGCGTGGCTTATCGGGCAAAGTCGTAAACGTCTAATATGGTCGCCAAACTGTATTTTAATTTCGATTTGTTTTATGGTGAATAGACATTTTTTAAAGTTTGTCGACCAAGTCTGTAACATTTTGAGTTGGTTGGATTTTTATTTTTTATTTTTTTTTGTACCATGACTAGGGAAGGTTGTTTGCATTAGATTCACAGGGCAAGATTACTTATTAAACTTATGATTGCTGCCACGTCGGGAAAAAAACCCCGATATCTTTTTGTCAAAAATTCCAAAGAGTCGTTGCTGATCTCCCGCCATCTTTGACAAAATATTGTGGAACTGGACAACAAATTCCCGGGGTTGGGGGGGCGTGGCTTATCAGGCAAAGTCGTAAACGTCCAATATGGGCACCAAACTGTAGCTCTTCGGAAAATGTGAAAATATTTCAAATTGCACCACGAATAAACCTCGGATAAAGTATTGTGTTGCGCCAAACATGGATAAGTGTGGAGAGTGTTTGGCATTTTTCCCATAAGGCTTTGTAATGGATTTAAATTGGTGTAATTTTATTTTGTTTATGGCGAATAGACATTTTTTAAGTTTGTCGACCAAGTATGTTAACATTTTGTGTTGGTTCGATTTTTTTGAAATTTTTTTTGCACCATGACTAGGGAAGGTTGTTTGCGTTAGATTCACCGGCCAAGATTACTTATTAAACTAATGATTGCTGCCACGTCGGGAAAATTGTTTATCTTTTTGGCTAAAATTCCAAAGAGTCGTTGCTGATATGGCCACCAAACTGTATTTTACCAGCAGAGGAGCATGTTCGGCAGCGCACACACACAGAGTACTAACAAGCAGACACAGTGTGTAGACAGACATGGGAGAATGGACGCATTTTGGTCTAAAAACTGACTATAAAAGTGAAGTTATAACACTGAAAATGTTACGTTTCAGGGGGGAGTAGTGACGGCACAGTTCCACAAGAGGGTAATGTTGCTTTATGTTTTTACAGATGTAGCGACCGACTGTATTTAGTGACAGTGGTTTTCTGAAGTGTTCAATTTCCCAACTCATATGGAAACGAATTGTAAATTTCTACATCGACATCCAACCGTTTCTTCACTTTTGAGCACATTTGAGACCGCCGTGATGCGTATTTAATATGTTGTTTTGCACCATGACTAGGGAAGGTTGTTTGCATTAGATTCACAGGGGAAGATTATTTATTAAATTTAGGATTGCTGCCACGTCGGGAAAATAACTATATATTTTTGCCTAAAATTCCAACTAGTCGTTGCTGATATCCCGCCATCTTTGACGAAATCTTATGGAACGGGACAGCAAAATTACTGGGTGGGGAGCGTGGCTTATCGGCCAACATGGACGCCAAACTGTATTTTTATTTTTTTTATGTTGAATGGACATTTTTAAAAGTTTGTCGACCAAGTATGTTAACATTTTGTGTTGGTTGGATTTTTTTTTTTTTTTTTTTTTTTTGCACCATGACTAGGGAAGGTTGTTTGCATTAGATTCACAGTGTAAGATTATTTATTAAACTTAGGATTGCTGCCACGTCGGGAAAAAAACTATATATTTTTGCCTAAAATTCCAACGAGTCGTTGCTGATATCCCGTCAAAAACTTGTGGAACGGGACAACAAAATTACCGGGGGGGGGGTGACTTATCGGGCAAAGTTGTAAACGTCCAATATGGCCGCCAGACTGTATTTTATTTATTTTTTTATGTTGAATGGACATTTTTAAAAGTTTGTCGACCAAGTATGTTAACATTTTGTGTTGGTTGGATTTTTTTGAATTTTTTTTTTTGCACCATGACTAGGGAAGGTTGTTTGCATTAGATTCACTGAGTACTAACAAGCAGACACAGTGTGTAGACAGACGTGGGAGAATGGATGCATTTTGGTCTAAAAACTGACTATAAAAGTGAAGTTATAACACTGAAAATGTTACGTTTCAGGGGGAGTAGTGACGGCACAGTTCCACAAGAGGGTAATGTTGCTTTGTTTTTACAGATGTAGCGACCGACTGTATTTAGTGACAGTGGTTTTCTGAAGTGTTCAATTTCCCAACTTATATGGAAACGAATTGTAAATTTCTACATCGACATCCAACCGTTTCTTCACCTTTGAGCACATATGAGACCCCCGTGATACGTATTTAATATGTTGTTTTGCACCATGACTAGGGAAGGTTGTTTGCATTAGATTCACAGGGGAAGATTATTTATTAAACTTAGGATTGCTGCCACATCGGGAAAATAACTATATATTTTTGCCTAAAATTCCAACGAGTCGTTGCTGATATCCCGCCATCTTTGACGACATCTTATGGAACGGGGCAGCAAAATTACTGGGTGGGGAGCGTGGCTTATCGGCCAACATGGACGCCAAACTGTATTTTTATTTTTTTTATGTTGAATGGACATTTTTAAAAGTTTGTCGACCAAGTATGTTAACATTTTGTGTTGGTTGGATTTTTTTTTTTTTTTTTTTTTTTTGCACCATGACTAGGGAAGGTTGTTTGCATTAGATTCACAGTGTAAGATTATTTATTAAACTTAGGATTGCTGCCACATCGGGAAAAAAACTATATATTTTTGCCTAAAATTCCAACGAGTCGTTGCTGATATCCCGTCAAAATCTTGTGGAACGGGACAACAAAATTACCGGGGGGGGGTGACTTATCGGGCAAAGTTGTAAACGTCCAATATGGCCGCCAGACTGTTTTTTTTATTTTTTTTTATGTTGAATGGACATTTTTAAAAGTTTGTCGACCAAGTCTGTTAACATTTTGTGTTGATTGGATTTTTTTCCTTTTTTTTTTTTTGCACCATGACTAGGGAAGGTTGTTTGCATTCGATTCACTGAGTACTAACAAGCAGACACAGTGTGTAGACAGACATGGGAGAATGGACGCATTTTGGTCTAAAAACTGACTATAAAAGTGAAGTTATAACACTGAAAAATGTTACGTTTCAGGGGGAGTAGTGACGGCACAGTTCCACAAGAGGGTAATGTTGCTTTATGTTTTTACAGATGTAGCGACCGACTGTATTTAGTGACAGTGGTTTTCTGAAGCGTTCAATTTCCCAACTCATATGGAAACGAATTGTAAATTTCTACATCGACATCCAAACGTTTCTTCACTTTTGAGCACATTTGAGACCGCCGTGATACCGTATTTAATATGTTGTTTTGCACCATGACTAGGGAAGGTTGTTTGCATTAGATTCACAGGGGAAGATTATTTATTAAACTTAGGATTGCTGCCACATCGGGAAAATAACTATATATTTTTGCCTAAAATTCCAACGAGTCATTGCTGATATCCCGCCATCTTTGACGACATCTTATGGAACGGGACAGCAAAATTACTGGGTGGGGAGCGTGGCTTATCGGCCAACATGGACGCCAAACTGTATTTTTTTAATTTTTATGTTGAATGGACATTTTTAAAAGTTTGTCGACCAAGTATGTTAACATTTTGTGTTGGTTGGATTTTTTTGATTTTTTTTTTTTTTGCACCATGACTAGGGAAGGTTGTTTGCATTAGATTCACAGGGGAAGATTATTTATTAAACTTAGGATTGCTGCCACGTCGGGAAAAAAACTATATATTTTTGCCTAAAATTCCAACGAGTCGTTGCTGATATCCCGTCAAAATCTTGTGGAACGGGACAACAAAATTACCGGGGGGGGGGGTGACTTATCGGGCAAAGTTGTAAACGTCCAATATGGCTGCCAGACTGTATTTTTTTTTTTTTTTATGTTGAATGGACATTTTTAAAAGTTTGTCGACCAAGTCTGTTAACATTTTGTGTTGATTGGATTTTTTTCCTTTTTTTTTTTTTTTTGCACCATGACTAGGGAAGGTTGTTTGCATCAGATTCACTGAGTACTAACAAGCAGACACAGTGTGTAGACAGACATGGGAGAATGGACGCATTTTGGTCTAAAAACTGACTATAAAAGTGAAGTTATAACACTGAAAATGCTACGTTTCAGGGGGGAGTAGTGACGGCACAGTTCCACAAGAGGGTAATGTTGCTTTATGTTTTTACAGATGTAGCGACCGACTGTATTTAGTGACAGTGGTTTTCTGAAGTGTTCAATTTCCCAACTTATATGGAAACGAAATTGTAAATTTCTACATCGACATCCAACCGTTTCTTCACTTTTGAGCACATTTGAGACCGCTGTGATACGTATTTAATATGTTGTTTTGCACCATGACTAGGGAAGGTTGTTTGCATTAGATTCACAGGGGAAGATTATTTATTAAACTTAGGATTGCTGCCACGTCGGGAAAATAACTATATATTTTTGCCTAAAATTCCAACGAGTCATTGCTGATATCCCGCCATCTTTGACGAAATCTTATGGAACGGAACAGCAAAATTACTGGGTGGGGAGAGTGGCTTATCGGCCAACATGGACGCCAAACTGTATTTTTATTTTTTTTATGTTGAATGGACATTTTTAAAAGTTTGTCGACCAAGTATGTTAACATTTTGTGTTGGTTGGATTTTTTTTTTTTTTTTTTTTTTTTTTTTGCACCATGACTAGGGAAGGTTGTTTGCATTAGATTCACAGGGGAAGATTATTTATTAAATTTAGGATTGCTGCCACGTCGGGAAAAAAACTATATATTTTTGCCTAAAATTCCAACGAGTCGTTGCTGATATCCCGCCATCTTTGACGAAATCTTATGGAACGGAACAGCAAAATTACTGGGTGGGGAGAGTGGCTTATCGGCCAACATGGACGCCAAACTGTATTTTTATTTTTTTTATGTTGAATGGACATTTTTAAAAGTTTGTCGACCAAGTATGTTAACATTTTGTGTTGGTTGGATTTTTTTTTTTTTTTTTTTTTTTTTTTTGCACCATGACTAGGGAAGGTTGTTTGCATTAGATTCACAGGGGAAGATTATTTATTAAATTTAGGATTGCTGCCACGTCGGGAAAAAAACTATATATTTTTGCCTAAAATTCCAACGAGTCGTTGCTGATATCCCGTCAAAATCTTGTGGAACGGGACAACAAAATTACCGGGGGGGTGACTTATCGGGCAAAGTTGTAAACGTCCAATATGGCCGCCAGACTGTATTCTTTTTTTTTTTTTTTATGTTGAATGGACATTTTTAAAAGTTTGTCGACCAAGTCTGTTAACATTTTGTGTTGATTGGATTTTGTCCCTTTTTTTTTTTTTTTGCACCATGACTAGGGAAGGTTGTTTGCATTAGATTCAATGAGTACTAACAAGCAGACACAGTGTGTAGACAGACATGGGAGAATGGACGCATTTTGGTCTAAAAACGGACTATAGAAGTGAAGTTATAACACTGAAAATGTTACGTTTCAGGGGGAGTAGTGACGGCACAGTTCCACAAGAGGGTAATGTTGCTTTATGTTTTTACAGATGTAGCGACCGACTGTATTTAGTGACAGTGGTTTTCCGAAGTGTTCAATTTCCCAACTCATATGGAAACGAATTGTAAATTTCTACATCGACATCCAACCGTTTCTTCACTTTTGAGCACATTTGAGACCGCCGTGATACGTATTTAATATGTTGTTTTGCACCATGACTAGGGAAGGTTGTTTGCATTAGATTCACAGTGGAAGATTATTTATGAAACTTAGGATTGCTGCCACGTCGGGAAAATAACTATATATTTTTGCCTAAAATTCCAACGAGTCGTTGCTGATATCCCGCCATCTTTGACGAAATCTTATGGAACGGGACAGCAAAATTACTGGGTGGGGAGCGTGGCTTATCGGCCAACATGGACGCCAAACTTTTTTTTTTTTTTTTTTATGTTGAATGGACATTTTTAAAAGTTTGTCGACCAAGTATGTTAACATTTTGTGTTGGTTGGATTTTTTTTTTTTTTTTTTTTGCACCATGACTAGGGAAGGTTGTTTGCATTAGATTCACAGGGGAAGATTATTTATTAAATTTAGGATTGCTGCCACGTCGGGAAAAAAACTATATATTTTTGCCTAAAATTCCAACGAGTCGTTGCTGATATCCCGTCAAAATCTTATGGAACGGGACAACAAAATTACCGGGGGGGGGGTGACTTATCGGGCAAAGTTGTAAACGTCCAATATGGCCGCCAGACTGTTTTTTTTATTTTTTTTTATGTTGAATGGACATTTTTAAAAGTTTGTCGACCAAGTATGTTAACATTTTGTGTTGGTTGGATTTTTTTGATTTTTTTTTTTTTGCACCATGACTAGGGAAGGTTGTTTGCATTAGATTCACAGGGGAAGATTATTTATTAAACTTAGGATTGCTGCCACGTCGGGAAAAAAACTATATATTTTTGCCTAAAATTCCAACGAGTCGTTGCTGATATCCCGTCAAAATCTTGTGGAACGGGACAACAAAATTACCGGGGGGGGGTGACTTATCGGGCAAAGTTGTAAACGTCCAATATGGCCGCCAGACTGTATTTTTTATTATATTTTTTATGTTGAATGGACATTTTTAAAAGTTTGTCGACCAAGTCTGTTAACATTTTGTGTTGATTGGATTTTTTTCCTTTTTTTTTTTTTGCACCATGACTAGGGAAGGTTGTTTGCATTAGATTCAATGAGTACTAACAAGCAGACACAGTGTGTAGACAGACATGGGAGAATGGACGCATTTTGGTCTAAAAACTGACTATAAAAGTGAAGTTATAACACTGAAAAATGTTACGTTTCAGGGGGAGTAGTGACGGCACAGTTCCACAAGAGGGTAATGTTGCTTTATGTTTTTACAGATGTAGCGACCGACTGTATTTAGTGACAGTGGTTTTCTGAAGTGTTCAATTTCCCAACTTATATGGAAACGAATTGTAAATTTCCACATTGACATCCAACCGTTTCTTCACTTTTGAGCACATTTGAGACCGCCGTGATACGTATTTAATATGTTGTTTTGTATAACGCTGTGCGGTCTTTATGTACACAATAATAAATCACCAAGGAATGGTGTTTTGTTTTCAAAACAACAGTTAATAAAACGCTGAGGTTGCAGTTGAAGAGTCTTTCCTTTATTAAAAAAAAGGGAACATTTGTGTGCGCTCTTCTCACATCCTGCCTTCTTTTCACGATGAACATCTCAATAAATGGAGGCCGACTAATATTGAACGTCTTGGTGGAGACAAAGAAGTTTTAATCCTCCTGAGAAAGCACTTGTTTTAGGACAAGCTCCTCCCCCTGCCCCCCCCCCTCGCCAAGCGCCACAACAAGGATGTTCTGTTGTCGGGGGGGGGGGGGGGGATCTCAGGTGACCGTCGGATCGTTTTTCTTCCCGCTTTGTCCCCGCGCTAAACGGCGGCGGCGTAATTAGCCCGGCGGACACAAAGGTCCAAACAAGACCCGGACGACACACAAACGTCTCGGTGGCTTATTAGGAGACGGCGGATTAGATACGGAAGTTTAGGATGTCTTCTGGTTGGCTCTCCACCTGCCGACTGCTTACTCTGGTTACCTGCGGGGGGGGCGAAGGTCACGCGGGCCTCCATTGGGACCCCCTAATGGACCCACAAGAACGGACTTGAATTTGTAGACCGAGGCGCAGGCACCTTGGAGAACATTGTGCTTTCATAGAAGTTCAGCAATCTCGAATTTTTTTTTCCCAGACCCAGCTAAATGACCTAAACCTTCCAGCTTGCATTTTTCCCATAATGCTTAGTAATGGATTTAAATTTGTGTAATTCTATTTTTTTAATGGTGAATATAGACATTTTTTAAAGTTTGGGATTTTTTTTTTTTTTTTTTTTTTTTTTTTGCACCATGACTAGGGAAGGTTGTTTGCGTTAGATTCACAGGGGAAGATTATTTATTAAACTTAGGATTGCTGCCACGTCGGGAAAAAAACTATATATTGTTGCCTAAAATTCCAATGAGTCGTTGCTGATATCCCGTCATCTTTGACAAAATCTTGTGGAACGGGACAACAAAATTACCAGAGGGGGACGGGGGGTGACTAATCGGGCAAAGTCGTAAACGTCCAATATGGCCGCCAGACTGTATTTTTATTTTTTTAATGTTGAATGGACATTTTTAAAAGTTTGTCGACCAAGTCTGTTAACATTTTGTGTTGATTGGATTTTTTTTACTTTTTTTTTTTTTTGCACCATGACTAGGGAAGGTTGTTTGCATTAGATTCACAGGGGAAGATTATTTATTAAACTTAGGATTGCTGCCACGTCGGGAAAAAAACGATATATTTTTGCCTAAAATTCCAAAGAGTCGTTGCTGATATCTCGCCATCTTTGACGAAATCTTGTGGAACGGGACAACAAAATTACCGGAGGGCCGTGGCTTATCGGGCAAAGTCGTAAACGTCCAATATGGCCGCCAGACTGTATTTTTATTTTTTTTATGTTGAATGGACATTTTTAATAGTTTGTCGACCAAGTCTGTTAACATTTTGTGTTGATTGGATTTTTTTACTTTTTTTTTTTTGCACCATGACTAGGGAAGGTTGTTTGCATTAGATTCACTGGGCAAGATTACTTATTAAACGTATGATCGCTGCCATGTCGGGGACAAAAAACGATATCTTTTTGTCAAAAATTCCAACTAGTCGTTGCTGATCTCCCGCCATCTTTGACGAAATGGGATAGCAAAATTACCGGGTGGGGGGCGTGGCTTATCGGCCAACATGGACGCTAAACTCTAGCTCTTCGGGAAATTAGAAAATATTCCAAATTGCACCACGAATAAACCGCTGATAAAGTTTTGTGTTGCGCCAAACATGGATAAGTGTGGAGAGTGTTTTGCATTTTTCCCATCATTCATGGTAATGGATTTAAATTAGTGTAATTCTATTTTTTTTAATGGTGAATAGACATTTTTTAAAGTTTGTCGACCAAGTATGTTAACATTTTGTGTTGTTTGGATTTTTTTGAAAAAATTTTTTTTGCACCATGACTAGGGAAGGTTGTTTGCGTTAGATTCACCGGCCAAGGTTACTTATTAAACTAATGATTGCTGCCACGTCGCGAAAATTGTTTATCTTTTTGGCTAAAATTCCAAAGAGTGATATCCCGCCATCTTTGACGAAATCTTGTGGAACGGGACAACAAAATTACCGGAGGGGCGTGGCTTATCGGGCAAAGTCGTAAACGTCCAATATGGCCGCCAGACTGTATTTTAATTTTTTTAATGTTGAATGGACATTTTTAAAAGTTTGTCGACCAAGTCTGTTAACATTTTGTGTTGATTGGATTTTTTTACTTTTTTTTTTTTTTTTTTTTTTTTTTGCACCATGACTAGGGAAGGTTGTTTGCATTAGATTCACAGGGGAAGATTACTTATCAAACTTATGATTGCTGCCACGTCGGGGACAAAAAACGATATCTTTTTGTCAAAAATTCCAACTATTCGTTGCTGATCTTCCGCCATCTTTGACAAAATCTTATGGAACGGGACAGCAATATTACCGGGTGGGGGGCGTGGCTTATCGGCCAACATGGACGCCAAACTGTATTTTTATTTTTTTAATGTTGAATGGACATTTTTAAAAGTTTGTCGACCAAGTATGTTAACATTTTGTGTTGGTTGGATTTTTTTTTTTTTTTTTGCACCATGACTAGGGAAGGTTGTTTGCATTAGATTCACAGGGGAAGATTATTTATCAAACTTAGGATTGCTGCCACGTCGGGAAAAAAACTATATATTTTAGCCTAAAATTCCAATGAGTCGTTGCTGATATCTCGCCATCTTTGACAAAATCTTGTGGAACGGGACAGCAAAATTACCGGGTGGGGGGTGTGGCTTATCGGCCAACATGGACGCCAAACTGTATTTTTATTTTTTTTTATGTTGAATGGACATTTTTAAAAGTTTGTCGACCAAGTATGTTAACATTTTGTGTTGGTTGGATTTTTTTATTTTTTTTTTTATTTTTTGCACCATGACTAGGGAAGGTTGTTTGCATTAGATTCACAGGGGAAGATTATTTGTTAAACTTAGGATTGCTGCCACGTCGGGAAAAAAACTATATATTTTAGCCTAAAATTCCAATGAGTCGTTGCTGATATCCCGTCATCTTTGACAAAATCTTGTGGAACGGGACAACAAAATTACCGGGGGGGTGACTTATCGGGCAAAGTTGTAAACGTCCAATATGGCCGCCAGACTGTATTATTTTTTTTTATGTTGAATGGACATTTTTTAAAGTTTGTCGACCAAGTCTGTTAACATTTTGTGTTGATTGGATTTTTTTACTTTTTATTTTTGCACCATGACTAGGGAAGGTTGTTTGCATTAGATTCACAGGGGAAGATTATTTATTAACTTAGGATTGCTGCCACATTGTTTATCTTTTTGCCTAAAATTCCAAAGAGTCGTTGCTGATATCTCGTCATCTTTGACAAAATCTTGTGGAACGGGACAACAAAATTACCGGCGGGGGGTGGGTGACTTATCAGGCAAAGTTGTAAACGTCCAATATGGCCGCCAGACTGTATTTTTATTTTTTTATGTTGAATGGACATTTTTAAAGTTTGTCGACCAAGTATGTTAACATTTTGTGTTGGTTGGATTTTTTTGATTTTTTTTTTTTTGCACCATGACTAGGGAAGGTTGTTTGCGTTAGATTCACCGGCCAAGGTTACTTATTAAACTAATGATTGCTGCCACGTCGGGAAAATTCGTTATCTTTTTGGCTAAAATTCCAAAGAGTCGTTGCTGATATCTCGCCATCTTTGACGAAATCTTGTGGAACGGGACAACAAAATTACCGGAGGGCCGTGGCTTATCAGGCAAAGTCGTAAACGTCCAATATGGCCGACAGACTGTATTTTTATTTTTTTTATGTTGAATGGACATTTTTAAAAGTTTGTCGACCAAGTCTGTTAACATTTTGTGTTGATTGGATTTTTGTCCTTTTTTTTTTTTTTTTTTTTGCACCATGACTAGGGAAGGTTGTTTGCATTAGATTCACTGGGCAAGATTACTTATCAAACTTATGATTGCTGCCACGTCGGGGACAAAAAACGATATCTTTTTGTCAAAAATTCCAACTAGTCGTTGCTGATCTTCCGCCATCTTTGACAAAATCTTATGGAACGGGACAGCAAAATTACCGAGTGGGGGGTGTGGCTTATCGGCCAACATGGACGCCAAACTGTATTTTTATTTTTTTTATGTTGAATGGACATTTTTAAAAGTTTGTCGACCAAGTCTGTTAACATTTTGTGTTGATTGGATTTTTTTACTTTTTTTTTTTTTGCACCATGACTAGGGAAGGTTGTTTGCATTAGATTCACAGGGGAAGATTATTTATTAAACTTAGGATTGCTGCCACGTCGGGGAAAAAAAACTATATATTTTTGCCTAAAATTCCAACGAGTCGTTGCTGATATCTCGCCATCTTTGACGAAATCTTGTGGAACGGGACAACAAAATTACCGGAGGGGCGTGGCTTATCGGGCAAAGTCGTAAACGTCCAATATGGCCGCCAGACTGTATTTTTATTTTTTTTATGTTGAATGGACATTTTTAAAGGTTTGTCGACCAAGTCGGTTAACATTTTGTGTTGATTGGATTTTTTTCCTTTTTTTTTTTTGCACCATGACTAGGGAAGGTTGTTTGCATTAGATTCACTAAGCAAGATTACTTATTAAACTTATGATTGCTGCCACGTCGGGGACAAAAAACGATATCTTCTTGTCAAAAATTCCAACTAGTCGTTGCTGATCTTCCGCCATCTTTGACAAAATCTTATGGAACGGGACAGCAAAATTACCGGGTGGGGGGTGTGGCTTATCGGCCAACATGGACGCCAAACTGTATTTTTATTTTTTTTTATGTTGAATGGACATTTTTAAAAGTTTGTCGACCAAGTATGTTAACATTTTGTGTTGGTTGGATTTTTTTTTTTTTTTTTGCACCATGACTAGGGAAGGTTGTTTGCATTAGATTCACAGGGGAAGATTATTTGTTAAACTTAGGATTGCTGCCACGTCGGGAAAAAAACTATATATTTTAGCCTAAAATTCCAATGAGTCGTTGCTGATATCCCGTCATCTTTGACAAAATCTTGTGGAACGGGACAACAAAATTACCGGGGGGGTGACTTATCGGGCAAAGTTGTAAACGTCCAATATGGCCGCCAGACTGTATTATTTTTTTTTATGTTGAATGGACATTTTTTAAAGTTTGTCGACCAAGTCTGTTAACATTTTGTGTTGATTGGATTTTTTTACTTTTTATTTTTGCACCATGACTAGGGAAGGTTGTTTGCATTAGATTCACAGGGGAAGATTATTTATTAACTTAGGATTGCTGCCACATTGTTTATCTTTTTGCCTAAAATTCCAAAGAGTCGTTGCTGACATCTCGCCATCTTTGACGAAGTCTTGTGGAACGGGACAACAAAATTACCGGAGGGGCGTGGCTTATCGGGCAAAGTCGTAAACGTCCAATATGGCCGCCAGACTGTATTATTTTTTTTATGTTGAATGGACATTTTTAAAAGTTTGTCGACCAAGTCTGTTAACATTTTGTGTTGATTTGATTTTTTTACTTTTTTTTGCACCATGACTAGGGAAGGTTGTTTGCATTAGATTCACTGGGCAAGATTACTTATTAAACTTATGATTGCTGCCACGTCGGGGACAAAAAACGATATCTTTTTGTCAAAAATTCCAACTAGTCGTTGCTGATCTCCCGACATCTTTGCCGAAATCTTATGGAACGGGACAGCAAAATTACCGGGTGGGGGGCGTGGCTTATTGGCCAAAATGGACGCCAAACTGTAGCTCTTCGGAAAATGTGAAAATATGTCAAATTGCACCACGAATAAACCTCGGATAAAGTATTGTGTTGCGCCAAACATGGATAAGTGTGGAGAGTGTTTGGCATTTTTCCCATAAGGCTTTGTAATGGATTTAAATTGGTGTAATTTTATTTTGTTTATGGCGAATAGACATTTTTTAAGTTTGTCGACCAAGTCTGTTAACATTTTGTGTTGGTTGGATTTTTTTTTTTTTTGCACCATGACTAGGGAAGGTTGTTTGAGTTACAGTCACATGGCAAGATTACTTATTAAACTAATGATTGCTGCCACGTCGGAAAAAAAACAAATCTTTTTGTCTAAAATTCCAACGAGTCGCCATCTTTGACAAAATCTTGTGGAACGGGACAACAAAATTTCCGGTGGGGGCGGGCTTAAAGTCGTAAACGTCCAATATGGCAGCCAAACTGT
>NC_084563.2:3289598-3302098 GCF_033978685.3 Nerophis lumbriciformis
TATAGTCTGGTGCGACTTATATATGGAAAATATGTTTTTCTTCTCAAATTTAACGGTGCATCTAACTAAGCATGTATTCATTCTAGATTCTACAACTTTTGTACCATGTTCGATTCCCACATCCTCAACTATGACCGAGGTTTTGTTTGATCGGCCGTTTTACTGCCCTGCCACAGACACCGTTTGGAAACAATGAAGGTATGTAAATAAACATTCTGTTTATATATCTGCCACTTATAGTCTGGTGCGACTTATATATGAAAAATGTATTTCTTTTTTCTTCTAAAATGTGGTGGGTGTGGCTTATATTCGGGAAAATGAGGTCATCACAATTCAAAATGTGATTAATCTGATTTAAAAACATGTTTGTCAGCGCTGGTTGAGTTATTAGTTGCAATGTGGAAAGAAGAAGAAGTCATAAAAAGCTTCTTTGATACATTTCACTTTCAGCGAGGGAAAGCGTTCGCCCGCCTCTGCACGCGCTCGTCATCCTGGAGCGCGGTCACGGCGAGGAACATCGCCTTTTCCCGCGCCATCATTAGCCCGCCAACTCCCTGTCGCTAATGTAGCAACTCCGCTAGCTGACGGAGGCCAGCTGAAGGCGGGCCAGAAGAAAACCATTTGTTGTGCTAATTACTGGCAGGTAAACAACGCTGCCGACCCTCCCCACACCACCCTCCCCCCACCCCCACCACAGTGAGGGGCATTATTTCTCTAGTGCATGTTGACGCGGGTGTGTGTGTGTGTGTGTTCTTGTATTTCTACCCTCCTTGAGACATGAAGAAGGAAAAGTATCTTCCTTATGAGGAGGTGTGAACATAAATCATGGCCCCAATAACATTGCATCTAATAGACAATGTCTCATTTGTGGTGACATCTATCAAAATGAGGGTGGTCCCAAAAAAGGAGGGATTTTTTCACATTGACTTTGTGTCGCTTTTAAAAGTGCTCCCCCTCTGGTCAACATATGAAATAACAAGTGTGTGTAAAAAATTTAAATGCACCCCCTTTTGGCCAGAATTCCTAAAAAAAAAAAATGTATATAGAGACATACTGTAATAACTTGAAGTAAATAATGAAGATTAAAAAACAATTACAAAAAAAAAAAAAAAATAACTAAAAGCAGTCTTTTTCTCACAATGTGTCGACTTTTTTCTTCTAAAATTGGGAACAATTTCTCATATTCTTTCTGTTTCTGTAATATTGCAATATTTTCTTTTTATGTAAAATTATTACTTTTCAAAGCAAAATGGTGACATTTGTCATATAAAGTTCGGACTTTTATCGCAATATTGCCAATTTTTTTGTTGTTGTAAAATAGTGACATTTTTTTGGAGTAAAATTATGACTTTTCTCATAATTTTGCAGAGCAAAATTGCGAGTATTATTATAATATTGCCAAAATGTTTAGGTTTTCTTATAAAATTGTGACTTTTGTTGAGTAAAACTATGACTCTTTTCATAAAATTGCCAAAATAGTGAAATTTTTTTTGAGTAAAATTATGAGTTTTCTCATAATTTTGCAGAGCAAAATTCCGAGTATTATTATAATATTGCCAAAATGTTTAGGTTTTCTTATAAAATTGTGACTTTTGTTGAGTAAAACTATGACTCTTTTCATAAAATTGCCAAAATAGTGAAACATTTTTTGAGTAAAATTATGACTTTTCTCATAATTTTGCAGAACAAAATTCCGAATATTATTATAATATTGCCAAAATGTTTAAGTTTTCTTATAAAATTGTGACTTTTGTTGAGTAAAACTATGACTCTTTTCATAAAATTGCCAAAATAGTGAAACATTTTTTGAGTAAAATTATAACTTTTCTCATAATTTTGCAGAGCAAAATTCCGAATATTATTATAATATTGCCAAAATGTTTAAGTTTTCTTATAGAATTGTGACTTTTGTTGAGTAAAACTATGACTCTTTTCATAAAATTGCCAAAATGCTTTTGCTTGTAAAAATTCTTCTTGTAAAATTGTGACTGTCAAGGAGTAAAATTCCAACTTTTATCATAATATTAAACAAATGTTCAGTTTTTCTTGTAAAATTTTGACTTGGGTTGAGTAAAATTATGACTTTTGTTATAATACTGACAAAATGTTAAGTTTTTCTTGTGAAATTGTGACTTTTTTCTTGTAAAATTCCAACTCAATTTTCACAACAAGCTTTTTTATATTTGCATATATTATTCATGTTGTAAATACACTTCTTTATATATCTAGAAAGGCTGGTTCTAAAGAGGGAGGTGTTATTTTATATGACATTTGTCATATAAAATTCTGACTTTTATCACAATATTGCCAATTTTTTTTTTGTTGTTCTTGTGAAATAGTGACATTTTTTGAGTAAAATTATGACTTTTGTCATAGATTTGCCGTGCAGAATTCCGAATGTTGTTATAATATTGCCAACATTTTTAAGTATTCTTCTAAAATTGTGACTTTTGTCGAGTAAAATCACGACTCTTTTCATTAAATTGCCAAAATGTTAAGCTTTTCTTGTAAAATTGCGACTGTTGAGTAAAATTCCAACTTTTATCATAATATTGCACAAATGTTCAGTTTTTCTTGTAACATTTTGACTTGGGTTGAGTAAAATTATGACTTTTATTATAATACTGACAAAATTCTTGTGAAATTGTGACTTTTTTCTTGTGAAATTCCAACTCATTTTTCACAACAAGCTTTTTTATATATGTATATATTATTCATGTTGTAAATACACTTCTTTATATATCTAGAAAGGCTGGTCCTAGAGAGGGAGGTGTTATTTTATATGACATTTGTCATATAAAATTCTGACTTTTATCACAATATTGCCAATTTGTTTTTGTTGTTCTTGTGAAATAGTGAAATTTTTTGAGTAAAATTATGACTTTTGTCATAATTTTGCCGTGCAGAATTCCGAATGTTGTTATAATATTGCCAACATTTTTAAGTATTCTTCTAAAATTGTGACTTTTGTCGAGTAAAATGACGACTCTTTTCATAAAATTGCCAAAATGTTAAGCTTTTCTTGTAAAACTGCGACTGTTATTGAGTAAAATTCCAACTTTTATCATAATATTGCACAAATGTTCAGTATTTCTTGTAAAATGTTGACTTGTTGAGTTAAATCACAACTTTTATTATAATACTGCCAAAATTCTAAGTTTTACTTGTGAAATTGTGACCTTTTTCTTGTGAAATTCCAACTCATTTTTCACAAGAAGCTTTTTTATATTTGCATAGTATGTATATATTATTCATGTTGTAAATACACTTCTTTATATATCTAGAAAGGCTGGTCCTAAAGAGGGAGACGTTATTTTATATGACATTTGTCATATAAAATTCTGACTTTTATCACAATATTGCCATTTTTGTTTTTTGTTGTTCTTGTCAAATAGTGAACATTTTTGAGTAAAATTATGACTTTTGTCATAATTTTGCCGTGCAGAATTCCGAATGTTGTTATAATATTGCCAACATTTTTAAGTTTTCTTCTAAAATTGTGACTTTTGTCGAGTAAAATCACGACTCTTTTCATTAAATTGCCAAAATGTTAAGCTTTTCTTGTAAAATTGCGACTGTTGAGTAAAATTCCAACTTTTATCATAATATTGCACAAATGTTCAGTTTTTCTTGTAACATTTTGACTTGGGTTGAGTAAAATTATGACTTTTATTATAATACTGACAAAATTCTTGTGAAATTGTGACTTTTTTCTTGTGAAATTCCAACTCATTTTTCACAACAAGCTTTTTTATATATGTATATATTATTCATGTTGTAAATACACTTCTTTATATATCTAGAAAGGCTGGTCCTAGAGAGGGAGGTGTTATTTTATATGACATTTGTCATATAAAATTCTGACTTTTATCACAATATTGCCATTTTTGTTTTTTGTTGTTCTTGTGAAATAGTGACATTTTTTGAGTAAAATTATGACTTTTGTCATAAATTTGCCGTGCAGAATTCCAAATGTTATTATAATATTGCCAACATTTTTAAGTATTCTTCTAAAATTGTGACTTTTGTCGAGTAAAATCACGACTCTTTTCATAAAATTGCCAAAATGTTAAGCTTTTCTTGTAAAATTGCGACTGTTATTGAGTAAAATTGCAACTTTTATCATAATATTGCACAAATGTTCAGTTTTTCTTGTAAAATGTTGACTTGTTGAGTTAAATTACAACTTTTATTATAATACTGCCAAAATTCTAAGTTTTTCTTGTGAAATTGTGACCTTTTTCTTGTGAAATTCCAACTCATTTTTCACAACAAGCTTTTTTATATTTGCATAGTATGTATATATTATTCATGTTGTAAATACACTTCTTTATATATCTAGAAAGGCTGGTCCTAAAGAGGGAGACGTTATTTTATATGACATTTGTCATATAAAATTCTGACTTTTATCACAATATTGCCATTTTTGTTTTTTGTTGTTCTTGTGAAATAGTGACATTTTTTGAGTAAAATTATGACTTTTGTCATAAATTTGCCGTGCAGAATTCCAAATGTTATTATAATATTGCCAACATTTTTAAGTATTCTTCTAAAATTGTGACTTTTGTCGAGTAAAATCACGACTCTTTTCATAAAATTGCCAAAATGTTAAGCTTTTCTTGTAAAATTGCGACTGTTATTGAGTAAAATTGCAACTTTTATCATAATATTGCACAAATGTTCAGTTTTTCTTGTAAAATGTTGACTTGTTGAGTTAAATTACAACTTTTATTATAATACTGCCAAAATTCTAAGTTTTTCTTGTGAAATTGTGACCTTTTTCTTGTGAAATTCCAACTCATTTTTCACAACAAGCTTTTTTATATTTGCATAGTATGTATATATTATTCATGTTGTAAATACACTTCTTTATATATCTAGAAAGGCTGGTCCTAAAGAGGGAGACGTTATTTTATATGACATTTGTCATATAAAATTCTGACTTTTATCACAATATTGCCATTTTTTTTGTTGTTCTTGTGAAATAGTGACATTTTTTGAGTAAAATTATGACTTTTGTCATAATTTTGCCATGCAGAATTCCGAATGTTGTTATAATATTGCCAACATTTTTAAGTTTTCTTCTAAAATTGTGACTTTTGTCGAGTAAAATCACGACTCTTTTCATAAAATTGCCAAAATGTTAAGCTTTTCTTGTAAAATTGCGACTGTTATTGAGTAAAATTCCAACTTTTATCATAATATTGCACAAATGTTCAGTATTTCTTGTAAAATGTTGACTTGTTGAGTTAAATTACAACTTTTATTATAATACTGCCAAAATTCTAAGTTTTTCTTGGGAAATTGTGACCATTTTCTTGTGAAATTCCAACTCATTTTTCACAAGAAGCTTTTTTATATTTGCATAGTATGTATATATTATTCATGTTGTAAATACACTTCTTTATATATCTAGAAAGGCTGGTCCTAAAGAGGGAGGTGTTATTTTATATGACATTTGTCATATAAAATTCTGACTTTTATCACAATATTGCCATTTTTTTGTTTTGTTCTTGTGAAATAGTGAAATGTTTTGAGTAAAATTATGACTTTTGTCATAATTTTGCCGTGCAGAATTCTGAATGTTATTATAATATTGCCAACATTTTTAAGTTTTCTTCTAAAATTGTGACTTTTGTCGAGTAAAATCACGACTCTTTTCATAAAATTGCCAAAATGTTAAGCTTTTCTTGTAAAATTGCGACCGTTATTGAGTAAAATTCCAACTTTTATCATAATATTGCACAAATGTTCAGTTTTTCTTGTAAAATTTTGACTTGCGTTGAGTAAAATGACAACTTTTATTATAATACTGACAACATTTTAAGTTTTTCTTGTGAAATTGTGACTTTTTTCTTGTGAAATTGCAACTCATTTTTCACAACAAGCTTTTTTATATGTGCATAGTATGTATATATTATTCATGTTGTAAATACACTCCTTTTTATATATCTAGAAAGGCTGGTCCTAAAGAGGGAGGTGTTATTTTATATGACATTTGTCATATAAAATTCTGACTTTTATCACAATATTGCCAATTTTTTTTGTTTTTTTTGTTCTTGTGAAATAGTGACATTTTTTGAGTAAAATTATGACTTTTGTCATAATTTTGCCGTGCAGAATTCCGAATGTTATTATAATATTGCCAACATTTTTAAGTATTCTTCTAAAATTGTGACTTTTGTTGAGTAAAATTACGACTCTTTCCATAAAATTGCCAAAATGTTAAGCTTTTCTTGTAAAATTGCGACTGTTATTGAGTAAAATTCCAACTTTTATCATAATATTGCACACATGTTCAGTATTTCTTGTAAAATGTTGACTTGTTGAGTTAAATTACAACTTGTATTATAATACTGCCAAAATTCTAAGTTTTTCTTGTGAAATTGTGACCTTTTTCTTGTGAAATTCCAACTTTTATCATAATATTGCACAAATGTTCGGTTTTTCTCGTCAAATTTTGACTTGCGTGCAGTAAAATGACGACTTTTATTATAATACTGCCAAAATTCTAAGTTTTTCTTGTGAAATTGTGACCTTTTTCTTGTGAATTTCCAACTCATTTTTCACAACAAGCTTTTTTATATTTGCATAGTATGTATATATTATTCATGTTGTAAATACACTTCTTTATATATCTAGAAAGGCTGGTCCTAAAGAGGCAGGTGTTATTTTATATGACATTTGTCTTGTCATATAAAATTCTGACTTTTATCACAATATTGCCAATTTTTTTTTGTTGTTCTTGTGAAATAGTGAAATTTTTTGAGTAAAATTATGACTTTTGCCCTAAATTTGCCGTGCAGAATTCCGAATGTTATTATAATATTGCCAACATTTTTAAGTATTCTTCTAAAATTGTGACTTTTGTCGAGTAAAATCACGACTCTTTTCATAAAATTGCCAAAATGTTAAGCTTTTCTTGTAAAATTGCGACTGTTATTGATTAAAATTCCAACTTTTATCATAATGTTGCACAAATGTTCAGTATTTCTTGTAAAATGTTGACTTGTTGAGGTAAATTACAACTTTTATTATAATACAGCCAAAATTCTAAGTTTTTCTTGTGAAATTGTGACTTTTTTCTTGTGAAATTCCAACTTTTATCATAATGTTGCACAAATGTTCGGTTTTTCTCGTCCAATTTTGACTTGCGTTCAGTAAAATGACGAGTTTTATTATAATACTGACAAAATTCTACGTTTTTCTTGTGAAATTGTGACCTTTTTCTTGTGAAATTCCAACTAATTTTTCACAAGAAGCTTTTTTATATGTACATAGTATGTATATATTATTCATGTTGTAAATACACTTCTTTATATATCTAGAAAGGCTGGTCCTAAAGAGGGAGGTGTTATTTTATGACATTTGTGATATAAAATTCTGACTTTTATCACATTACCACCAATTTTTTTGTTGTTGTTCTTGTGAAATAGTGAAAATTTTTGAGTAAAATTATGACTTTTGTCATAATTTTGCCGTGCAGAATTCCGAATGTTACTATAATATTGCCAACATTTTTAAGTATTCTTCTAAAATTGTGACTTTTGTCGAGTAAAAATCACAACTCTTTTCATAAAATTGCCAAAATGTTAAGCTTTTCTTGTAAAATTGTGACTGTCAAGGAGTAAAATTCCAACTTTTATCATAATATTGCACAGATGTTCAGTTCTTCTTGTCAAATTTTGACTTGGGTTGAGTAAAATTATGACTTTTATTATAATACTGACAAAATTTTAAGTTTTTCTTGTGAAATTGTGACCTTTTTCTTGTGAAATTCCAACTCATTTTTCACAAGAAGCTTTTTTGTTTTTGCATAGTATGTATATATTATTCATGTTGTAAATACACTTATTTATATATCTAGAAAGGCTGGTCCTAAAGAGGGAGGTGTTATTTTATATGACATTTGTCTTGTCATATAAAATTCTGACTTTCATCACAATATTGCCATTTTTGTTTTTTGTTGTTCTTGTGAAATAGTGAAATTTTTTGAGTAAAATTATATAAATAATTTTGCCGTGCAGAATTCCGAATGTTGTTATAATACTGCCAAAATTTTTAAGTATTCTTCTAAAATTGTGACTTTTGTCGAGTAAAATGACGACTCTTTTCATAAAATTGCCAAAATGTTAAGCTTTTCTTGTAAAATTGCGACTGCTATTGAGTAAAATTCCAACTTTTATCATAATATTGCACAAATGTTCAGTTTTTCTTGTAAAATGTTGACTTGTTGAGTTAAATTACAACTTTTATTATAATACTGCCAAAATTCTAAGTTTTTCTTGTGAAATTGTGACCTTTTTCTTGTGAAATTCCAACTCATTTTTCACAAGAAGCTTTTTTATATTTGCATAGTATGTATATATTATTCATGTTGTAAATACACTTCTTTATATATCTAGAAAGGCTGGTCCTAAAGAGGGAGGTGTTATTTTATATGACATTTGTCATATAAAATTCTGACTTTTATCACAATATTGCCAATTTTTTTTTTTTGTTCTTGTGAAATAGTGACATTTTTTGAGTAAAATTATGACTTTTGTCATAAATTTGCCGTGCAGAATTCCGAATATTATTATAATATTGCCAAAATGTTTAAGTATTCTTCTAAAATTGTGACTTGTCGAGTAAAACTACAACTCTTTTCATAAAATTGCCAAAATGTTAAGCTTTTCTTGTAAAATTGCGACTGTTATTGAGTAAAATTCCAACTTTTATCATAATATTGCACAAATGTTCAGTATTTCTCGTAAAATGTTGACTTGTTGAGTTAAATTACAACTTTTATTATAATACTGACAAAATTCTAAGCTTTTCTTGTAAAATTGCGACTGTTATTGAGTAAAATTCCAACTTTTATCATAATATTGCACAAATATTCGGTTTTTCTCGTCAAATTTTGACTTGCGTTGAGTAAAGTTATGACTTTCTTTTTTTTTTATAACTGCCAAAATTCTAAGTTTTCTTGTGAAATTGTGACCCTTTTCTTGTGAAATTCCAACTCATTTTTCACAAGAAGCTTTTTTATATTTGCATAGTATGTATATATTATTCATGTTGTAAATACACTTCTTTATATATCTAGAAAGGCTGGTCCTAAAGAGGGAGGTGTTATTTTATATGACATTTGTCATATAAAATTCTGACTTTTATCACAATATTGCCATTTTTGTTTTTTTGTTGTTCTTGTCAAATAGTGAACATTTTTGAGTAAAATTATGACTTTTGTCATAATTTTGCCGTGCAGAATTCCGAATGTTGTTATAATATTGCCAACATTTTTAAGTATTCTTCTAAAATTGTGACTTTTGTCGAGTAAAATCACGACTCTTTTCATAAAATTGCCAAAATGTTAAGCTTTTCTTGTAAAATTGCGACTGCTATTGAGTAAAATTCCAACTTTTATCATAATATTGCACAAATGTTCAGTATTTCTTGTAAAATTTTGACTTGTTGAGTAAAATGACGACTTTTATTATAATACTGCCAAAATTCTAAGTTTTTCTTGTGAAATTGTGACCTTTTTCTTGTGAAATTCCAACTCATTTTTCACAAGAAGCTTTTTTATATTTGCATAGTATGTATATATTATTCATGTTGTAAATACACTTCTTTATATATCTAGAAAGGCTGGTCCTAAAGAGGCAGGTGTTATTTTATATGACATTTGTCTTGTCATATAAAATTCTGACTTTTATCACAATATTGCCAATTTTTTTTTGTTGTTCTTGTGAAATAGTGACATTTTTTGAGTAAAATTATATAAATAATTTTGCCGTCCAGAATTCCGAATGTTGTTATAATACTGCCAAAATTTTTAAGTATTCTTCTAAAATTGTGACTTTTGTCGAGTAAAATCACGACTCTTTTCATAAAATTGCCAAAATGTTAAGCTTTTCTTGTAAAATTGCGACTGCTATTGAGTAAAATTCCAACTTTTATCATAATATTGCACAAATGTTCAGTTTTTCTTGTAAAATGTTGACTTGTTGAGTTAAATTACAACTTTTATTATAATACTGCCAAAATTCTAAGTTTTTCTTGTGAAATTGTGACCTTTTTCTTGTGAAATTCCAACTTTTATCATAATATTGCACAAATGTTCGGTTTTTCTCGTCAAATTTTGACTTGCGTTCAGTAAAATGACGACTTTTATTACAATACTGACAAAATTCTAAGTTTTTCTTGTGAAATTCCAACTCATTTTTCACAAGAAGCTTTTTTATATTTGCATAGTATGTATATATTATTCATGTTGTAAATACACTTCTTTATATATCTAGAGGGAGGTCATTTTCGGAGGTCTCAAGAAGGTAACAAATACAATAATTTGTGTGTGTGTGTGTGTGTGTGTGTGTGTGTGTGTGTGTGTGTGTGTGTGTGTGTGTGTGTGTGTGTGTGTGTGTGTGTGTGTGTGAGGGACAACAAAAGGCAGAAAAGCATGAAAGCGTGTGTTTACCCCCTGAAAGGCGGGCGGGTCATCACTGGCCTAATTAAACCGCTGAGTATTTTTAGCTCGGTGAGCCGCTGTCAGAGTCGGAGCGTGTTTATCCGAGCGGGAACAAACGGCGGAGTTTTCAGATTTATTGCCAACTGTCATGTTAGCGCCCCTCCTGTCCGCCGCGTGAAAGGCGGCCCTGCCGGGAAGCGTTGCATCAAAGGGCCCCGTCAGAAACACCTTTAATTACTCGCCGCCTCCGAACGCTTTGTCATGTTTTTCTCCTCCGTTTACTTTTTGGACGCCGTTCAAGCTTCCTCCTCCTCTTCCTCAGCCCTAAGTGGACTTTTGTTCAGCCCTTTTTCATCTCTGAATTATTCTGACAGCTGAAAGTGCTTCAGAATCAATAATTAGCTTTATTTTCTGAACATTTCTTTATCGTTTGTCTTTAAAAATTGATGTCCCGATTAAAGTTTTATTCTATTCAAAATGTCAAAAAAGTAACATATTTATTTGAACCGTATTTAACTTTGGTTTAAAGTGAGGATGAGTCTCAGCATTTGTTTCAATATTTTGGTGTTTTCCTTCCGCTCGGTGACCGTCAACCAATCAGACAGCGCCGTGGGAGGCCCCGCCCCCAAGGAAACACAACGCCGTGAAGGTTAAACCTTTGAATGACTTTGTGTGACTCGTCCCTAAAATGAAAAAGATAAATCGGGGAACCTAAACATAATTTTTAATGTACTCCCCCTGCCCCCATTGTTTTTTAACATTTTTAACCTTTTATTTTGTTATTTATAAACATACCTGAATTTAATTAAGAAAAAGATGGGAAATAATTGTATCACTATTTGTTTAAGTTCAAAATAACACATTTTTTATGTACTCCCCCTCCCCCCATTTTTTTTTACATTTTAAACCTTTTATTTTGTTTTTTTAAACAAATCTGAATTGAATTAAGAAAAAGATGGGATATACATTTTTTACTATTTGTTTAAGTTCAAAATAACAAATTTAAAAACATTTTATGTACTCCCCCTCCCCCCATTTTTTTAACATTTTAAACCTTTTATTTTGTTATTTTTAAAGAAACCTGAATTTAATTAACAAAAACATGGGAAATACATTTTTCACTTTTTGTTTAAGTTAAAAATAACAAATTTACCATTTTTTTATGTACTCCCACTGCCCCCATTTTTTTTTTTTTACATCTTAAACCTTTTATTTTGTTATTTTTAAACAAACCTGAATTTAATTAAGAAAAAGATGGGAAATATTTTTTTCACTATTTGTTTAAGTTCAAAATAACAAATTTACCAATTTTTTTATGTACTCCCCCTGCCCCCATTTTTTTTTTACATTTTAAACCTCTTTTTTTGTTATTTATAAACATACCTGAATTTAATTAAGATAAAGATGGGAAATACATTTCTCACTATTTGTTTAAGTTCAAAATAACAAATTTACAATTTTTTATGTACTCCCCTTCCACCCATTTTTTAACATTTTAAACCTTTTATTTTGTTATTTTTAAACAAACCTGAATTTGATTAAGAAAAAGATGGGAAATATTTTTTTCACTATTTGTTTAAGTTCAAAATAACAAATTTACCATTTTTTTATGTACTCCCCCTGCCCCCATTTTTTTTTTTTAACATTTTAAACCTTTTATTTTGTTATTTTTAAACAAACCTGAATTTAATTAATAAAAACATGGGGAATACATTTCTCACTATTTGTTTAAGTTCAAAATAAATAAATAAATTTAAAAAAATGTACTCCCCCGGCCCCCATTTTTTAACATTTTAAACCTTTTTTTTGTTATTTTGAAACAAATCTGAATTTAATTATGAAAAAGATGGGAAATATTTTTTTCACTATTTGTTTAAGTTCAAAATAACAAATTTACCAATTTTTTATGTACTCCCCCTGCCCCCATTTTTTAAACATTTTAAACCTTTTATTTTGTTATTTTCAAATAAACCTGAATTTAATTAAGAAAAAGATGGGAAATATTTTTTTACTATTTGTTTAAGTTCAAAATAACAAATTTACCAAT
>NC_084563.2:3307098-3309598 GCF_033978685.3 Nerophis lumbriciformis
CGTGTGGGTGATGGTAAGCGTGTGGGTGAGGGTGAGCGTGTGGGTGAGGGTGAGAGTGAGTGAGAACATGTATCTGAGCGTGTGGGTGAGGGTGAGGGAGAGGTTAAGCGTGAGGGTTAGGGTGTGGGTGAGGGAGAGCATGTATCTGAGCGTGTGGGTGAGGGTCAGCGTGTGGGTGAGGGTGAGGGAGAGCATGTATCTGAGTGTGTGGGTGAGCGTGTGGGTGAGGGTGAGCATGTGGGTGAGGGAGAGCATGTATCTGAGTGTGTGAGTGAGGGTGAGGGTGAGCGTGTGGGTGAGGGAGAGCATGTATCTGAGCGTGTGGGTGTTGGTGAGCGTGTGGGTGAGGGTGAGGGTGAGTGTGTGGGTGAGAGTGAGGGTGAGGGGGAGCATGTATCTGAGCGTGAGGGTGAGGGAGAGCATGTATGTGAGTGTGTGGGTGAGCATGTGGGTGAGGGTGAGCATGTGGGTGAGGGTGAGGGTGAGGGTGAGTGAGAGCATGTATCTGAGTGTGTGGGTGAGTGTGTGGGTGAGGGTGAGCGTGTGGGTGAGGTTGAGGGAGAGCATGTATCTGAGCGTGTGGGTGAGGGTGAGCGTGTGGGTGAGGTTGAGGGAGAGCATGTATCTGAGCGTGTGGGTGAGGGTGAGGTTGAGGGTGAGGGAGAGCATGTATCTGAGCGTGAGGGTGAGCGTGTGGGTGAGGTTGAGGGTGAGGGAGAGCATGTATCTGAGCGTGTGGATGAGGGTGAGGGTGCGGGTGAGGGAGAGGCTGAGTGTGTGGGTGAAGGTGAGGGAGAGCATGTATCTGAGCGTGTGGATGAGGGTGAGGGTGCGGGTGAGGGAGAGTCTGAGTGTGTGGGTGAAGGTGAGGGAGAGCATGTATCTGAGCGTGTGGGTGAGGGTGAGCGTGTGGGTGAGGGTGCGGGTGAGGGAGAGGCTGAGTGTGTGGGTGAAAGTGAGGGTGAGGGAGAGCATGTATCTGAGTGTGTGGGTGAGCGTGTGGGTGAGGGAGAGCATGTATCTGAGCGTGTGGGTGAGTGTGTGGGTGAGAGTGAGGGTGAGGGAGAGCATGTATCTGAGCGTGTGAGTGAGGGTGAGAGTGAGGGTGAGGGTGAGGGAGAACATGTATCTGAGTGTGTGGGTGAGCGTGTGGGTGAGGGAGAGCATGTATCTGAGTGTGTGGGTGAGAGTGAGGGTGAGAGTGAGGGTGAGGGAGAACATGTATCTGAGCGTGTGAGTGAGGGTGAGAGTGAGGGTGAGGGTGAGGGAGAACATGTATCTGAGCATGAGCGTGAGGGTGAGGATGTGTGGGTGGGGGTTAAGGTGAGCCAGAGAGAGTGGGTGTGTGAGAGTACGAGAGGAAGAGTTGCAGATTTTTTATGTGGGGGAAACCAAAATATCCTATTTGATTAGTTTTTTATTTTTACATTTTGAAAATATAATTATTCATGCTAAAATGAAGATTTTAAGTAAATAAGTAAATAGCTCTTAAAACTAGCCACATTTCTAGAAATGAAATGTTCAATCTCGGCGAGTGGAAAATAACTAGCAGTGTACCGCAGTGGATCTCGCGTGAGAGGAAGAGGTGTTGGTTGGGAGAGTGGCCGTGCCAGCAACCCGAGGGTTCCTAGTTCGATCCCCAGCTTCTACCAACCTAGTGATGGGTCCTGGTTAGCGCCTTGCATGGCCATCAGTGTGTGTGTGTGTGTGTGTGTGTGTGTGTGTGTGTGTGTGTGTGTGTGTGTGTGTGTGTGTGTGTGTGTGTGTGTGTGTGTGTGTGTGTGTACGTGTGCGTGTGTGTGAATGGGTGAATGTGGAGTACCTTGAAGGTAGAAAAGTGCTATACGAGTATAACCCATTTACATTGATCAATTTGCAATGCAGTCTGCTGAAAATGACGGAAAGCGCCACTCTACACAGCAACTGACGCGGTGGTCAAAGTCGGATTGGACACAAAACACATTTTAAGATATTCAACTAAAGTAAGGTAGCGCAGTGCTATTTTGTCACGTTTCATGTGTCAGGTGCAGCGCGACAAATGGCGCTATACGAGTATTGATCAACTTGCAATGTAGTCTGCTGAAAATGACGGAAAGCGCCACTCTACACAGCAACTGACGCGGTGGTCAAAGTCGAACACATTTTAAGATATTCACATAAAGTAGGTAGTGCAGCGCTAATTCGTCACCTTTCATGTGTCAGGTGCAGCGCGACAAATGGCGCTATACATGCATTGATCAATTTGCAATGCAGTCTGCTGAAAATGACGGAAAGCGCCACTCTACACAGCAACTGACGCGGTGGTCAAAGTCGGAATTGACACAAAACACATTTTAAGATATTCAACTAAATAGGTAGTGCAGCGCTAATTTGTCACGTTTCATGTGTCAGGTGCAGCGCGACAAATGGCACCATACAAGTATCGATCAATTTGCAATGCAGTCTGCTGAAAATGACGGAAAGCGCCACTCTGCAAGGCAACTGACGCGGTGGTCAAAGT
>NC_084563.2:3314598-3322098 GCF_033978685.3 Nerophis lumbriciformis
TACAAGAACACACACGCACGCGCACACACACACACACACACACACACACAAATTATTGTTTTTGTTACCTTCTTGAGACTTCCGAAAATGACCTACCTCTCTAGGACCAGCCTTTCTAGATATACAAAGAAGTGTATTTACAACATGAATAATATATACATACTATGCACATATAAAAAAGCTTCTTGTGAAAAATGAGTTGGAATTTCACAAGAAAAAGGTCACAATTTCACAAGAAAAACTTAGAATTTTGGCAGTATTATAATAAAAGTTGTAATTTAACTCAACAAGTCAAAATTTTACAAGAAATACTGAACATTTGTGCAATATTGTGATAAAAGTTGGAATTTTACTCAATAACAGTCGCAATTTTACGAGAAAAGCTTAAAATTTTGTCAATTTCATGAAAAGAGTCGTAATTTTACTCGACAGAAGTCACATTTTTATTAAAAAAAACTTAAAAATGTTGGCAGTATTATAATAATATTCAGAATTTTACTCTGCAAAATGATGACAAAAGTCATAATTTTACTCAAAAAATGTCACTATTTTACAAGAACAAACAAATTGGCAATATTGTGATAAAGGTCTGAATTTTATATGACAAATGTCACCACTTTGCATTAAAAAGTAATAATTTTACATAAAAAAGTAATAATTTTAAGAGAAAATATTGCAATATTACAGAAACAGAAAGAATATGAGAAATTGTTCCCAATTTTATAAGAAAAAAGTCGACACATTGTGAGAAAAAGACTGCTTTTAGTTCATTTATTTATTTTTTATGTTTGTAATTGTTTTTTAATTTTCATTATTTACTTCGTTTTTACAGTATGTCTCTATATACATATTTTTTTTTAATTTTTTTTATGAATTCTGGCCAAAGGGGGCGCATTTCAATTTCTTACACACACTTGTTATTTCATATGTTGACCAGAGGGGGAGCACTTTTAAAAGCGACACACAGTCAATGTGAAAAATCCCTCCTTTTTTGGGACCACCCTCATTTTGATAGATGTCACCACAAATGAGACATTGTCTATTAGATGCAATGTTATTGGGAGCATGATTTATGTCATCACTTGTTCACACCTCCTCATATGGAAGATACTTTTCCTTCTTCATGTCTCAAGAAGGGTAGGAATACAAGAACACACACATATTCATGTATTTGTTACCTTCTTGAGATGTGAGAAAAATGCCTCCCTCTTTAGTACCAGCCTTTCTAGATATATAAAGAAGTGTATTTAAACATGAATAATATATACATACTATGCAAATATAAAAAAGCTTCTTGTGAAAAATGAGTTGGAATTTCACAAGAAAAAGGTCACAATTTCACAAGAAAAACTTAGAATGTTGGCAGTATTATAATAAAAGTCGTCATTTTACGCAACGCAAGTCAAAATTGTACGAGAAAAACTGAACATTTGTGCAATATTATGATAAAAGTTAGAATTTTACTCAATAACAGTCGCAATTTTATAAGAAAAAGCAAAACATTTTGGCAATTTTATGAAAAAAATCGTAATTTTACTCGACAAAAGTCACAATTTTGTAAGAAAACTTTAAAATATTGGCAATATTATAATAATAATCGGAATTCTACTTGGCAAAATGATGAGAAAAGTCATCATTTTACTCAAAAAATGTCACTATTTTAAGAACAAAAAATTGGCAATATTGTGATAAAAGTCAGAATTTTAATGACAAATGTCACCATTTTGCATTAAAAAGTAATAATTTTACATACAAATTTTACAAGAAAATATTGCAATATTACAAACAGAAAGAATATGAGAAATTGTCCAAATTTTATAAGAAAAAAAAAATCAACACATTGTGAGAAAAAGACTGATTTTAGTTCATTTTTTTGTTTTTGAATTTTTTTGTTTGTAATTGGTTAATAAAGTTATTACAGTATGTCTCTATATACATAATTTATTTATTTTTTTCATTCAATTGGCCAAAGGGGGCGCATTTCAATTTCTTACACACACTTGTTATTTCATATGTTGACCAGAGGGGTTGCATTTCAATTTCTTACACACACTTGTTATTTCATATGTTGACCAGAGGGGGAGCACTTTTAAAAGCGACACACAGTCAATGTGAAAAATCCCTCCTTTTTTGGGACCACCCTCATTTTGATAGATGTCACCAGCAGGGGTGCAAAATGAGATCTCTATTTTTTTGTTTTTTTGTAATGTTCTTAAGGTCGATGACAAAGGAGTCAGGGACCACAGATGGCCCCTGTGCCGCACTTTGGGCAACCCATGTTTACTTTTGTACGCGCATTAAATCAACAAAAAAAAAAATCCTGACTTTGGAGCAATGTTCACGGACTCTAGTATTTGGCTCTCTATTAGATGCAATGTTATTGGGACCATGATTTATGTTCACACCTCCTCATATGGAAGATACTTTTCCTTCTTCATGTCTCAAGAAGGGTAGAAATGCAAAAAAAAAAAGAAGAAGAAAAAAATCCGGACTTTGGAGCAATGTTCACGGACTCTAGTATTAGATGCAATGTTATTGGGACCATGATTTATGTCCTCACTTGTTCACAAGATACTTTTCCTTCTTCATGTCTCAAGTAGGGTAGAAATGCAAGAACACACACACACACACACACACACACACACACACACGTACTTGAATGTGTGAATACGCACTTCTTTGGCGTTTTTTACATTTCTTGTGCGTTTAAAGCTGTCAGGATTGTAGCCCGGGCGTCAGAGTGAGTGTCACCAGCATGAGAAAATACAAGAAGAAAGCACTTTGATACAGTTTGTACGTTAAGGGTGTGATCTACTAAGACTGCGCGCTGTTGTTGTTTTGTGTGTGTGTGTGTGTGTGTGTGTGTGTGTGTGTGTGTGTGTGTGTGTGTGTGTGTGTGTGTGTGTGTGTGTGTGTGTGTGTGTGTGTGTGTGTGTGTGTCCTCCACGCTCACGTTACTGTGCATCGCAGCGCGTCGTCTGGAATGATCCGAAGCCAACAAAATGCTTATTGAAAGACGACTTGTCATTCTCCCATGGTGCGGACACGTTTGTTACTAGATACTTTATAATACGCTTCTGCCTTGGAGACCTTGTATGTGTAAGTAATATGTAACTATACTTGTTTGTGTTGACAAATGTCACCTTTTATTGTTCAATGATTACTAACCGTGTCTAGCTGGTGTGCTGTTGTGTGCTTAGCTGTTGTGTAGCTGCTAGCTCCTAGTAGCCTATAGCCCAGTTTGTTTACCTTTTGTACATGACTTTAGTTGAATAGAATCAATTGTGTATTTATTGGAGGACATTTACATGTTAACTGTCTGTCCAACTTTGTACAAGTAAACACTTTGCTTGTATTGCACATGATGTCACACACAAGTAAACACTCTGCTTGTATCGCACATGATGTCACACACAAGTAAACAATCTGCTTGTATCGCACATGATGTCACACACAAGTAAACACGCTGCAGGACTGCTTGCATCACCCATGATATCACACACAAGTAAACACTCTGCTTGTATTGCACATGAAATCACACACACGTAAACACTCTGCAGGACTGCTTGCATCGCACATGATATCACAAACAAGTAAACACGCTGCCGGACTGCTTGTATCGCACATGATATCACACACAAGTAAACAGGTTGCAGGACTGCTTGTATCGCACATGACGTCAAACACAAACACGCTGCAGGACTGCTTGAATCGCACATGATATCACACACAAGTAAACACGCTGCAGGACTGCTTGTATTGCACATGATATCACACACAAGTAAACACTCTGCAGGACTGCTTGTATCGCACATTATATCACACACAAGTAAAGACGCTGCAGGACTGCTTGTATCGCACATGATAACACACACAAGTAAACACACTGCAGGACTGCTTGTATCGCACATGATATCACACACAAGTAAATATGCTGCAGGACTGCTTGTATCGCACATGATATCACACACAAGTAGACACTGCTTGAATTGCACATGATATCACACACAAGTAAGCACTCTGCTTGAATTGCACATGATATCACACACAAGTAAACACTCTGCAGGAATGCTTGTATCGCACATTATATCACACACAAGTAAAGACGCTGCAGGACTGCCTGTATCGCACATGATAACACACACAAGTAAGCACTCTGCTTGAATTGCACATGATATCACACACAAGTAAACACTCTGCAGGAATGCTTGTATCACACATGATATCACACACAAGTAAAGACGCTGCAGGACTGCCTGTATCGCACATGATAACACACACAAGTAAGCACTCTGCTTGAATCGCACATGATATCACACACGAGTAAACACGCTGCAGGACTGCCTGAATCGCACATGATATCACACACTTTACATGCAATATGACACCCTTTCTTCCTTGACTTTGTGATGCTATAAATCAGATATCTGTACCGTATCGGTCCACCTTTTGTTGAAGACCAGACCTCACGGCCACTGCTCCTCCGCTCTCGTCTTTCCTGAAAGAGCCTCCAACAATAAGAGCCTTTAAAAGAGCACCTGGGCGCCGATAGTGACATGTTTGTAGAATATATATCAAATGTTCGCACTTCTGTATCGCAACTAGTTTGTGCTGAGAGTTCTTATGGAAAACAAGGAAAAAACAGGTTTGATTATCACACACGTGCTCCACGGGGAAACGATCCATGGAAAATTGCCTGATGGCAAAGTGAGGGGAAATTAAAGGATTGTGAAAACAACATCGCGCCTCAAAGTTCCAAAACGGCTGGAAAGTGGCGCCGAGTGACAGGAGGATGCGGCGCGGTGGATAAGTGGAACAACAAAAGGATTAGACGGGCGGCGGGAGCGTTGTTTGTGGCAGCCACCACAAACTTCATTGATCCATCTCGGATGGTTGATTTGTCGCAATGTTTCAATGGCACGGGAAAGCTCGTCAGGTCTGTTGTCACACTCGCATGGAAAGTCTAATCTGGCTGTCAGCAGGCTACTGGAAGAAAACCTTTAATTATTATTAATAAAAAATATAAATATAAAAAAATATTAATTGGGCTGCAATCACCAGAAAGAATCACCTTTTAATGCACCTCAATTTCTTCTTCAGTAAGCTTTTTTTTTTTTCTTCCCGGATTCGAACGTACGTCTATTGGAAGTAGGACTCTATATTGCCAAAAGTATTTGGCCACCCATCCAAATGATGAGAATCCGGTGTCCTAATCACTTAACCCGGTGTATCAAATCAAGCACTTAGGCATGGAGACTGTTTCTACAAACATTTGTGAAAGAATGGGCCGCTTTCAGTGATTTCCAGCGTGGAACTGTCATAGGATGTGATTTATATATATCCGAATTTAAGTGTTACTACTTTTATTTCATAGTCATATTTGAAAACAGCTTGTGTTCTTCCAATCGTGGTCTTTT
This sequence comes from Nerophis lumbriciformis, assembly GCF_033978685.3. NCBI lineage: Eukaryota > Metazoa > Chordata > Actinopteri > Syngnathiformes > Syngnathidae > Nerophis > Nerophis lumbriciformis. The sequence continues at coordinate 3,320,016 of NC_084563.2, forward strand.
GGTTGTCTGCAAAACTGTGTGCTTAACCTTGAATGAGGAATGTTAGAGAGAGCGATAATAAGCGTTTGTTTTGACTAGAGAGAGGGAAGAGGGGAGAGGGTTTTGGGTCGGAAAGGCCGCGCGATAGAATGTTCTATGCTGGACTGGTCTCAAATGTATATCTGCAAAGCTTTGAAAATATACAACAAAATACCTATTCTGTCTCTGGTGGTTTTTCAACTCAGCTTTAAGTGTCGTAAAGAGCTTGGGAGCGACTTGTGACTTGAATTCCCTGGGAGGAACAACTGATCCAAAACCTCCAAAAAATATAAAAACGCTTGTTGTGGGAAAAAAAACAGTTGGAATTTCACAAGAAAAAGGTCACAATTTCACAAGAAAAACTTCGAATTTTGTCAGTGTTATAATAAAAGTCGTCATTTTACTCAAAATGTTACAAGAAAAACGGAACATTTGTGCAATATTATGATAAAAGTTGGAACTTTACTCAATAACAGTCGCAATTTTACAAGAAAAAGCTTAACATTTTTGGAAATGTTATAAAAAGAGTCGGAATTTTACACCGACAAGTCACAATTTTATAAGAAAACTTTAACATTTTGGCGATATTATGATAATATTCGGAATTTTACACGGCAAAATGGTGACAAAAGTCATCATTTTACTCCAAAAATGTCACTGTTTTACAAGAACAACAACAAAAATTCAGAATTGTATATGAAAAATGTCATCATTTTGCATTAAAACATTTGTGAAAAGAATGGGCCGCTTTCAGTGATTTCCAGCATGGAACTGTCATAGGATGCCACCTTGAGACCTCCAAAAAATATAAAAACGCTTGTTGTGGGAAAAAAAAAAACAGTTGGAATTTCACAAGAAAAAGGTCAAAATTTCACAAGAAAAACTTCGAATATTGTCAGTGTTATAATAAAAGTCGTCATTTTACTCAAAATGTTACAAGAAAAACGGAACATTTGTGCAATATTATGACAAAAGTTGGAACTTTACTCAATAACAGTCGCAATTTTACAAGAAAAAGCTTAACATTTTTGGAAATGTTATAAAAAGAGTCGGAATTTTACACCGACAAGTCACAATTTTATAAGAAAACTTTAACATTTTGGCGATATTATGATAATATTCGGAATTTTACACGGCAAAATGGTGACAAAAGTCATGATTTTACTCCAAAAATGTCACTGTTTTACAAGAACAACAAAAAAAATTCAGAATTGTATATGAAAAATGTCATCATTTTGCATTAAAACATTTGTGAAAAGAATGGGCCGCTTTCAGTGATTTCCAGCGTGGAACTGTCATAGGATGCCACCTTCTTGAGACCTCCAAAAAATATAAAAACGCTTGTTGTGGAAAAAAAACAGTTGGAATTTCACAAGAAAAAGGTCACAAGAAAAACTTCGAATTTTGTCAGTGTTATAATAAAAGTCGTCATTTTACTCAAAATGTTACAAGAAAAACGGAACATTTGAGCAATATTATGATAAAAGTTGGAATTTTACTCAATAACAGTCGCAATTTTACAAGAAAAAGCTTAACATTTTTGGAAATGTTATAAAAAAGAGTCGGAATTTTACTCGACAAGTCACAATTTTATAAGAAAAATTTAACATTTTGGCAATATTATAACAATATTCGGAATTTTACACGGCAAAATGGTGACAAAAGTCATCATTTTACTCCAAAAATGTCACTGTTTTACAAGAACAACAACAAAAATTCAGAATTGTATATGACAAATGTCATCATTTTGCATTAAAACATTTGTGAAAAGAATGGGCCGCTTTCAGTGATTTCCAGCGTGGAACTGTCATAGGATGCCACCTTCTTGAGACCTCCAAAAAATATGAAAACGCTTGTTGTGAAAAAAAAACAGTTGGAATTTCACAAGAAAAAGGTCACAATTTCACAAGAAAAACTTCGAATATTGTCAGTGTTATAATAAAAGTCGTCATTTTACTCAAAATGTTACAAGAAAAACGGAACATTTGTGCAATATTATGACAAAAGTTGGAACTTTACTCAATAACAGTCGCGATTTTACAAGAAAAAGCTTAACATTTTTGGA
>NC_084563.2:3327098-3349598 GCF_033978685.3 Nerophis lumbriciformis
ATATAGTGTATATATATGTGTGTATATATATATACATATATATGTGTATAGATGTGTATATATATATATGTGTGTTTGTATGTGTATATATATATATATATATATATATATATATATATATATATATATATATATATATATATATATATATGTATGTATGTATTATATATATATATATATATACGTGTGTATATATATGTGTGTGTGTGTGTGTGTATATATATATGTGAATATATGATGGTGGAAACTTTACACTAGACTTCAGGCAACGTGGATCCTGTGCCTCTCCTGTCTTCCTCCAGACTCTGGGACCTCGATTTCCAAAGGAAATGCAAAATTTGCATGGTTGGGTGATGGTTTGGGGTGCCATGTCATCTGCTGGTGTCGGTCCACTCTGTTTCCTGAGATCCAGGGTCAACGCAGCCGTCTACCAGCAAGTTTTAGAGCACTTCATGCTTCCTGCTGCTGACCTGCTCTATGGAGATGGAGATTTCAAGTTCCAACAGGACTTGGCGCCTGCACACAGCGCAAAATCTACCCGTGCCTGGTTTACGGACCATGGTATTTCTGTTCTAAATTGGCCCGCCAACTCCCCTGACCTTAGCCCCATAGAAAATCTGTGAAAAGGAAGATGCAGAATGCCAGACCCAAAAACGCAGAAGAGTTGAAGGCCACTATCAGAGCAACCTGGGCTCTCATAACACCTGAGCAGTGCCAGAAACTCATCGACTCCATGCCACGCCGCATTAACGCAGTAATTGAGGCAAAAGGAGCTCCAACCAAGTATTGAGTATTGTACATGCTCATATTTTTCATTTTCATACTTTTCAGTTGGCCAACATTTCTAAAAATCCCTTTTTTGTATTAGCCTTAAGTAATATTCTAATTTTGTGACACACGGAATTTTGGATTTTCATTTGTTGCCACTTCAAATCATCAAAATTAAATGAAATAAACATTTGAATGCATCAGTCTGTGTGCAATGAATAAATATAATGTACAAGTTACACCTTTTGAATGCAATTACTGAAATAAATCAAGTTTTTCAAAATATTCTAATTTACTGGCTTTTACCTGTATATATACATACATCCTGAAAATATGCAAACAAAACTGTGTTTAGATAATTGATACTTCAAACTTGCATAAATAAATATTAAGGAATGTAACATAACTTGGTTTCTGAGAGCTTCAAAATGTAATGAATAAAATGCTAAAGTTGTTGATAAACAAGCAATTATTTTAATAATTAAATATGGTCATTTTAAATGAATTATTATGATGATTTAAAATTAATTATTTCAAATATGTTTATTTTAATGTATAATTCTATGGCTGGATGTAATGAGTCAGAAAAAATACAAATAAAAATACAATTAATTTGGATGTTTTTAGCAAAGTATAGTAAAAATGTAGTTATTTAAAAAAAAATTAATAAATATATTTATTTTTAGGTAAGATAAACATAATAATACAATTTGTCTCTAGTCTGGATGATTTAGTTCTTGTCACCCTGTTGTCCTCCCGTCGTGAAAAAAAGGCTGTCCTCACTCAGGTCCTCATGGCTGAAAATCGGGAGATTTTCGGGAGAATATTTGTCCCGGGAGGTTTTCGGGAGAGGCGCTGAATTTCGGGAGTCTCCCGGAAAATTCGGGAGGGTTGGCAAGTATGGACACAAATGATTGTTACAGTGTAATAATTATTGTTACCTGTGGTAATGCCACTATGATACAACATCTGTATTATAATCCTTTTAACAAAGTAAGAGTGAAACTCATGTGAATAATCACTGAATGGAGAACTGGGGGTGGGATTAAATAAATTATCTTCTTCCCACTCCCTTTCAGGCAAAACTGGACAATCATGCATTACATACTATACATTACCTTTTGCACTATATTTATTTATATTATTATGTGTTGTCAACTTTGTACTTTTTTATGCCATTGCCTGAAATGAATAAATAAATAAATAAATGAAAATGAATCAGGTGAGGACTTTTATTTTGAAGGCGAGTTGCTCCCTCCTCTAGTTTCCGGTAGTCAGGTGCTCAATAGTTTCCACTCTTAAATGTATTTACGTGTTTCAGAGCTCCTGTTTTGTTGTTTCTTCTCCACGAAGCGCCGTGGAAACATTGTAAGTCCCTTACTTTGTTTTATGAGTGCCATGTGGACGTTGTGTGTGCGTGTAAATGTGGAAATAGTACCGTAGCGTCATTAGCTTGCTGCTACTTAGCATGTAGCTTCGTTTAGCTACGTTTGTGTGTCCTTTTCACTAATAACATCTTATTTCCTGTCGTTTGCTACCATTCCGTGCTTAAATCTTACTCAATGTGTGGCTTTGAATGTTACATGGGTTATGTACATCAGTTTATGAGCACTGTTTACATCAGAGTTAGGCAACTTAAGGCCCGGGGGCCACATGCGGCCCGTTAAGTTTTTCAATCTGGCCCGCCGGACATTCCCAAATAATTGTTTTAGGTCTTTAAGATGTAAAGTGTAGCTGCCATTGTGATGTGCAGTGATGTTTTCCAGAGGTGGGACCAAGTCATTGTTTTGCAAGTCACAAGTAAGTCTCAAGTCTTTGCCCTCAAGTCCGAGTCAAGTCCCGAGTCAAGACAGGCAAGCCCCGAGTCAAGTCCAAAGTCAAGACTGGAAAGTCTCAAGTCAAGTCCTAAGTCCTGCATTTTGAGTTTCGAGTCCTTTCAAGTCCTTTTAACCACAGACTAATATATTAACACAGATTGTGTATGCTTTTCAAACGCTGTATTTATTTATTAAAACAAGTGCATTTTAAATTGCAGGAAAGAAAATTGTGCTGACATTGCACTTTATAATAGCACTATTAACCAGTCATTTTAAACATTAACTCATTCCTTTGCAGAACAAACACATTGAAAAATAAAGTGCAAATGTACTTATTTGTACAAAAGTGTTAACATTGAAAAAACATGACATGTACGTGAACATAACAAAAAAGTTGTACTTTTTATATGTCCGGGCCCTATGCTGCATTGCATTTGCAAAAGACCAAATTAGCCAAGAGTCTGTCAGTCATTTGTGCACGATGGGGGCGTAGTATGATGCCACCATGGCTGAAAACTCGCTCCACTGGAGCACTGGAGGCAGGCACTGCCAAGACTCTCATGGCCACTCGGAACAGTGAAGGAACAGTCTTCATGTTCAATGCCCAGAACAAAAGGGGGGGAGAGTTTTTTTGGGTTGGTGCACTACTTGTAAGTGTATCTTGTGTTTTTTATGTTGATTTAATAAATAAAAAAAAAAATATATATATATATATATATATATTTCTTGTGCGGCCCGATACCAATCGATCCACGGACCAGTACTGGGCCGCGGCCCGGTGGTTGGGGACCACTGAGGTAAACAACCAACAGTATGTCAGAAAGCTAGCTAAAACGGTACACATATTCATAATATAGTATACATTTTAACTGACCTTTATTTTACTATTTTTGTCTTTTTTTTAGGTGGCTAAAATACGCGGTGCTGCTGACCGCCGTCTAACGTTACGTGTGATATATTGACTAACGTAACCCTGCTTTAAAAAATCACTGAACAAAAAGTATGAATAAGGTAGTGAACTGCAACAGATTCCCGTGTTTGCAATAACGTTATAACGTTAGCAGTGAGTTTACAGCCTCACTGATTTAACTACACTGCAAATAAAAGTCACGTTACTTAGCCAATAAACGTTATCTTACATTCAAAACTTACCCTTCTTTGTGCAACTTCGAATGCCGGACGAAGTTGGAAGTTGTTGCCTCTCCATCAGTAATTTTCGAACCGCATGTGTTGCATACTGCAAACTGTTTTGTGTTGACCACCTCGTAATTTTTATACCCAAACAAAACTATTTTAGGTATCATTTTTTGTTCACTGGCGTGTGGTTTGGACATGTCTTCTTCGTTGGTTGTCCTGCAATTTGATTGGATGAATGCTGTGTGATGAAAACAAAGTAGATCTAATTTGATTGGCTGTTGTACTGAGACCACACCAGCTGACACACGCAACGCTGATAGACAAGTACACAATGAAAAATACGGAGCGCTCCCGAATAACTTTTTCATCTTTGGGTTTTGGGGAAAGTAGCAAGTCATGTCAAGTCATGTCAATTCAAAAGGCTCAAGTCCAAGTGAAGTCACAAGTCATTGATGTTAAAGTCTAAGTCGAGTTGCAAGTCTTTTTACATTTTGTCAAGTCGAGTCTAAAGTCATCAAATTCATGACTCGAGTCTGACTCGAGTCCAAGTCATGTGACTCGAGTCCACACCTCTGATGTTTTCTAATGACTAAGTCTTGAACTGTACAAAATATTTCAATGGTTGAAATCTGCGCTTTTGCATGATATACTAGTTACTATGGTAATCTAATTAGTTACTATGGTAATCTAATTAGTTACTATGGCATACCTGCCAACTACTCCGGTTTTCCCGTAATTAGTACGGTTTTCATCAACCTATTCCGGGTTACGGTTGCAGTGATAAAAAATACGGTTTTTCATTAATAAAAAAAAAAAATGTTTTAAAAGTTTTATTCACGAAATCGCGTAACAACAATGACAATCGACACTGCTTCCCGTAACTTCCTATCGAGCCATTCCGAATGCCATGCGCGAGGCTATTTATAGCACCGCTGCCAAGCACGAGGCACCAGTTGCCATTGTTTCCAAACGAGCGAACGATCATGGAATCAGCCGGAGAAAAATCGCAAACGAGTCTTAAACCGGAAAGAAAACTGCAGTCATTCCGTGAAGAATATTCAAAAGCCTATCCGGGAATAATTATCCGTTCCAAAAAGGGTGAAAACTACGCGAATTGCACCTTGTGCAGACAAGATTTTTCGATCGGATTTCAGCCACAAAAAGGTAATGACACCAATGTTATCTATTGGAATTGTTTAGTACTGTTATACTGTTAAAAGTGTTTATACTATTTATGCTTTCAAGTCCAAGTTGAAGAAATCTTGTTAAATGTCGACAGCATAACTACCAAAATACAGAAGTATGTCCTTAATATTTTTGCAGTGCTATTTCTGTTGAAAAGTTCAAATGATTACATTAGAGATGTGATGTGCCACTTTTCAAGTGTCTGATGGCTTCAATTAATTTTCATGAATTTTTCATATTTTGAATTCTTTTGAAAGGCTTACAAAAAAACTACATTTGAATTGTAATTCCATGCTATTGACAGGACTATTAATTTTAATGAAGTTAGCTTACCATGTTTACAGTATGATAATTGTGATAGAAATGTGAATTTTAGGCACAGAATATTTTTTACAATTGAACAAGGCAGTAGATTATACAAGCTTGGACAGAAAGTTAATAATGACACCAATTTTTTTTCTAATGGAATTGTTTAGTACTGTTTTACCATTTGTTTACTGTAAAAAGTGTTTATACTTTCAATTAACAAATTGAAGTCTTGTGAAAGGTTGACAGGATAACTGGCATTAACTGTCAAAATAATTTCAAACTATTGAAGTTAGCTTACAGAATAAACATGTCAATCAACCCATATGATTTTTGCTGTAATATTTTTGTTTTGAAAAGTCACTGTGACTGATAGAAAAGTGATGCTTTTAGCAACATTTTAACCTGTCTGAATGCTAATAATCATTTTGCGTCGGGGGGGGCTGAACCCACCACCAGGACTTTGTCCTGGACCTACCGGGGCCTGTGGCCTCTGGACCCTGGCTACTAGGTTTTTCTGATTTCAGAAGTTGGCAGGTATGCTATGGTATTGTAAGTCACAGCAGCTCAGACGAGGCACCAAGCAGTGTGGGTGGGGAGCGTTTCCACAGAGTGTTTCCAGAACCTGAAATGCAGGTGTCAGGGACAGACAGAGAAGGAGATTTTTACGTTCTAAACCAGGCCTGGGCAATTATTTTGACTCGGGGGCCAAATTTAGTGAAAAAAATGTGTCTGGGGGCCGGTATATCTATTTTTAGGAACACTAATACAAAACCTCACAATTATGAAAGCTAAAAACTAGGGATGTCTGATAATGGCTTTTTTGCCGATATCCGATATTGTCCAACTCTTAATTACCGATACCGATATCAACCGATATATACAGTTGTGGAATTAACACATTATTATGCCTAATTTGGACAACCAGATATGGTGAAGATTAGGGATGTCCCGATCCAGGTTTTTGCACTTCTGATCCGATACCGATATTGTTTTCGCATTTCCGATCCGATACCGATAGTGACCGATACTGGCCTATCCGAGCATGTATTAAAGTTTAAAGTTAGTTGTCAGAATCATGTTGAAAAGGGTTTTAGTACTCTTGATAACAACTAGCCAGCTGAATTAGGGGAGTTTGAATAATACACAATGGTTGGTAACAAGAAACTGACCTGTTTATTCAAGGATAAACACAAAATAGACACAATTATACATGACAAAAAGAAATGGCATCATTGAACTAGGGCTGGGCGATATGGCCTTTTTTTAATATTGCGATATTTTAAGGCCAAATTGCGATACACGATATATATCTCGATATGTTTGCCTTAGCCTTGAATGAACACTTGATGCATATAATCACAGCAGTATGATGATTCTATGTGTTTTGATTGATTGAGACTTTTATTAGTAGGTTGCACAGTGAAGTACATATTCCGTACAATTGACCACTAAATGGTAACACCCCAATAAGTTTTTACACTTGTTTAAGTCACTTAAATTGATTCATGATACAGATATATACTATCAGATATATACTATCATCATAATACAGTCATCACACAAGATAATCACATTGAATTATTTACATTATTTATAATCCAGGGTGTGGAGGGGGGCGCCGGATGTAAGTGTCAGAGTTTGATATGAGAATAAATCTAAAGTTAAAATATAGGGTAGAAATGCACCCATTTGCAGGAAATGTAGTCTTGATTTTCAAAATTTTCTTTCAAGGCTTGCATGTCTACATTAAAACATTCTTCTTCATACTGCATTAATATATGCTACTTTTAAACTTTCATGCAGAGAAGGAAATCACAACTAAAAAAATCACTAATTTTTTCATACGGTGTTGATGTGGACATTTTTGCCTCGGCATTTTGATGGTGTGAGCGTGTGGCACCGAATGGAGATAAGCGTCTCGACAGACGTCACAATATTTGAACAATGATGACGAAAACTGTTTTCTCTGTCGTGTCCGTGTGTCGAAAATTGTTATGCGCTTATTTTTTTATTAGATTTTGTGCGTGGCATAGATTTGCCGTGCGCAGAGGACGTTTAAACAGTGCGCAATTGCACAGGCGAGCACCTTAGAGGGAGCGTTGCTCGCACGGCTGCGCTAGCATCACAGCTAACGTTAGCCATGCTGCTACCTCTCTGCTCGGGGAGGACGTATACGTATGTGACGTATGACGTGACAGTATGTGACGTGTGTCGTGACAGTATGTGACGTGTGTAAGAAGGTGCGCTGCTGTCTGTGAGAGGGAGACACAGGAAAGAGTGAGAAGAGCCTGTCGTGTAATGCCAGCAGCTAAAAGCAACGGCGTGAGACTCCACAGACCTGTGGATGTGTTGAAGGTGTGCTGGAAAATGCGGAACGGAAATTAGGGAGCAGCAGAAAAGTGGAATGTATTATTTAAATCGGTGCGTTGGAAAACGCGGACCGGAGGTTTTTTTTTTAAACTGGATCTGGATCGGGATTTTCCCATGCCTTGCCGATACGCAATTTTTGGCAAATATCGGCAGCCGATCCGATCCAAATATCGGATCGGGACATCCCTAGTGAAGATAAGGTCCTTTTTTAATAAAATAATATAAGATAAATAAATTAAAAACATTTTCTTGAATAAAAAAGAAAGTAGAACAATATAAAAACAGTTACATAGAAACTAGTAATTAATGAAAATGAGTAAAATTAACTGTTAAAGGTTAGTACTATTAGTGGACCAGCAGCACACACAATCATGTGTGCTTACGGACTAGGGATGTCCCGATCCAGGTTTTTGCACTTCCGATCCGATACGATATTGTTTTTGCATTTCCGATCAGAGACCGATACTGGCCTATCCGAGCATGTATTAAAGTTTAAAGTTATTTAGCCTACTTAGTTGTCAGAATCATGTTGAAAAGGGTTTTAGTACTCTTGATAACAACTAGCCAGCTGAATTAGGGGAGTTTGAATAATACACAATGGTTGGTAACAAGAAACTTTTAAATTGTATTTTATTTTTTAATACACTGTAGCACTTTGAGGTTGTTTACTCAATGTAAAGTGCTTTTTACAAATAAAATCTATTATTGTTATTATTATTATTTCAGCTATATTGTCAAACTTAAAAACGTTGCTTGGAGTGACGAATGAAGAATCCATACGAGTAGGAACGCTGTGGACGGCTGGAAGACGGAACGGCGCTTCTACTTAGCACAAACAGTGACACCTTTTCAGCGAGGAATGTTACATACCGTTTTAGTAACAGCAAGGAAAAATAAAATAAAGTAAATGAGCCGCACCGTTTTATAAGTCGCAGGGTGAAAGCGTTGGAAAAAAGTAGCGGCTTATATTTATAATTATTGGGGGTGCGTCAAAACCAGGAAACATTGTCACTGTAACCAAAACCGTCCTCCATGATAACTCGCAAGCAAAGATGGATGTCGTACGTTAAAAAGCCAAAAAAAAGAGCTGAGCTTGCTGTTTTTTCTCGCTAAATCATCTTCCCGAGCTCCTTCCTGGTGAGCCGACGTCCCCCCCCCCGCCCCCGACACGTAAACTTCCATAAAGCGTGCGCCCATTTGTTTCCTTCACTAATCAAATATGTGAGCGGGGTGTCAGGGAGAGAAAAACACACCACTAATCTCCCGGTGATTGCAAAGCCGGAGTCGCAAACACCTGAAAGCCTCCAAAATAAAGGCGTGATGAATCACCGCTCTGATTAAAGGAAGACATCATCAATCACGCGCAGATCCTGCGATATGCCGCCTGAGAGCCTGAAACCAATAAGCGCTGGTCCGAGCTCGTTCCTCCGCTACTGAATCACTTTATTAGCCAGGTCCCAGGAGACTCCTTGTGTCCGTCTGAAAGGACGGAGCAGGTAGCCCCGCCCACAAGCTGACGTTGTTTTTCTTTGTCGTCATGTGACTTTCTTCATTCTGAACAAGGACGTTCCCCACAGTCTCGTGTTCTCTGCCTAGACTTGGTGGGCGGACCAGACTTTTTATTGGGGGTTTAGGGCAGGACTCTGGATTTACCCACACATTTATTGTTTTTTTTTACAGAAGGTGTGACCAAAGGTGTCCAGGGTCTCATTTTTGTTCCTTTTTCAAATTCAACACGGCTCATATTTGACTGGCCCACATTTAACAGACGATTTAAAAAAATATATTAATTTGTACTGTAATTGTAAATTCCAGACTTTAAGCCGCTGCTTTTTTCCTATGCTTTGCTGATTATAAAACGTTGCGGATTTGTCCTCGCTGACGGCCAGAATGCAAATAGTTTAAAAAAAAAAAAAAAATTAAAAGTAAAGACACTGAATGTGTGTGTTATTGTTTGTGCTACGGCGCCATCTTTTGGCCGAGTTTGCTCATTGTACTTCTTTTTAGACCGACTTTCAACCGGACATAGAAATGCCGTTCCGTCTTCTAACCATCCATAGCGGTTCTACTGGTATGGATTCTTCATTCGTCACTCCAAGCAACGTTTGCAAGTTTTACAATATAACTAAAACAATTCTTACTTACTAAAACGTCCCATGTGTGATGTCTGTAGGAGTGTTTTCATGCATATGTTTACGTCTTTAGCATTGTGTTAGTACAGGGGTCGGCAACCCGCGGCTCCGGAGCCGCATGCGGCTCTTTGATCACTCTGATGCGGCTCAGCAGCTTACTTGCTGAACCCCCCCAATTTTCCCATGAGACTTCCGGATTTCAGTGCCTCTCGCAGAAAACTCCCGGGATTAATATAAACCAATTTTCATCCTTACAGCTATAATAAGGGCGTGCCATGATGGTACAACATTTGGCGCTCTCTACAATCTGTATTAACAGCATGCCAGCCCAACACTTGTTATACAATATACATCTTCTGCTTGCACACGTTCGTTAAAGCAAGGCATACTTTGTCAACAGCCACACAGGTTACACTGACGGTGACCATATAAAACAACTTTAACACTCTTACTAATAATGCGCCACACTTTGAACCAAAACCAAACAAGAATGACAAACACATTTCGGGAGAACATCTGCACCTTAACACAACATAAACACAACAGGACAAATACCCAGAATCCCACGCAGCCCTGACTCTTCCGGGCTACATTATACACCCCTGCTACCACCAAACCCCGCCCCCACCCCAAGCCTGCTCCCTCACACATCAACCCCCCCCTCTGTGCATCGGTTGAGGTGGGCGGGGTTTGGTAGCGGGGGTGTATAATGTGTCCCGGAAGAGTTAGGGCTGCATGGGATTCTGGGTATTTGTCCTGTTGTGTTTATGTTGTGTTACTGTGCAGATGCTCTCCCGAAATGTATTTGTCATTCTTGTTTGGTGTGGGTTCACAGTGTGGCGCATTATTAGTAAGAGTGTTATAGTTTTTTTTATACCGCCACCGTCAGTGTAACCTGTGTGGTTGTTGACCTAGTATGCCTTGCAGTCACCCACGTGAGCAAGCGGAAACACCATACAACGTGTGGCTGATCAGGCACGCTGGTTGTAGTGGGCGCTACATGCTGTACCATCACGGCACGCATGACGCTGACAAGCACCATTCAGTTAAAACTCGCGTGCCGCACCAGCTTTCAAATTCCATATAAATGTGTGGGCAGTAGAGATGCGCGGATAGGCAATTATTTCATCCGCAACCGCATCAGAAAGTCGTCAACCATCCGCCATCCACCCGATGTAACATTTGATCAGAACCGCATCCGCCCGCACCCGCCCGTTGTTATATATCTAATAAAGACGATGCAAGGCATTAGTGAGGTTATAAAGCTTTTGCCTGTTAAAGAAAGGAGACTGATCCAATGCAGCACAGACATTCGCGTGCCACGCTGTCACGACCCAGACGCACACCAGTGCGCAATCATCTGGGAGCCGCGCTGAGCGCACCTCCAAGCGCGTCTCGCTGCCGGCGACGGCCGCGTATGAGCCCGACGCTCCAGCGCCATCCATTTTCAGGGCTAGTTGATTCGGCAGGTGGGTTGTTACACACTCCTTAGCGGGTTCCGACTTCCATGGCCACCGTCCAGCTGCTGTCTATATCAACCAGGGTGAGCCCCACCCCTTTCGTGAGCGCACTGCGCGCGGAGTGACCCCTGTTACGAGCCCCCGGCCACGGGGGTGGCGGGCAGGTAAGCTGCTTACCTGCTGCGCGTGACGCCGGCCGCGGCGAAGGCGGACGAGGCGGGGTGTCGGTGCGGTGGTGACCCTGGACGTGCGTCGGGCCCTTCTCGCGGATCGCCTCAGCTACGGCTCCCGGTGGGGCCCTCTCGGGGGAAGGGGCCTCGGTCCCGGACCCCGGCGAGGCGTCCCTTCTCCGCTCCGTAAAAGTGTCCATCTCTTTTTCTTTTTTTTCTTCTGTTGTGGCATATGCTGCAGGTGCCTGCTCGTTTTTCGTATGTGGGTAACAACATTTAACTATGTATATATATTTCCCAATTGGTTTAACTGCCACCCGCCTGAATCTATTTAAAATCTAATTTTTTTTTATTTCAACCACCCGACCCGACCCGATCCGCGAATAAAATCTAATTTTTTTAAATTTCATCCGCCCGATCCGCCGATAATCCGCGGACGCCGCGGTTGTGCCCGCAAACCGCGCATCTCTAGTGGGCAGCGTGTCTGAGACCCCTAGTTTATACATAGCACAAAGCAAAAAAAAACTTTGCGTGCGGTGTTAATTCATTTAAAGTTTCAAAAAAAATTTGCGGCTCCCATTGTTTTCTATAATTTGCGAAACTGGTCAAAATGGCTCTTTGACTGGTAAAGGTTGCCGACCCCTGTGTTAGTATCATTAACTTAAAACGGCATTCTTTTTGTCTTGTTTCAGTTTCACAAATTCCTCAGTAAATTCACCAAAAGTTATTGAGTCAATTCAGCTGATTGGAGAGCTAGCTTGCGCAGCCAGCGGGTCCATGACGATGACTTCTGTTTTGTTTGATCAGCCGTTTTACTGCCCTTTTAGAGACACCGTTTGGAAACAATTAAGGTATGTAAATATACATTCTGTGTAAACAACTCTGCTGCAGCTAATTGCGAAACATGGTTTTGTTTCTTCTAAAAATGTAGTGGGTGTGGAAAGTCTGGAAAATTATATGGTCATCTCATACAGGGTCCTCTTTTAATGCTTTGGACCGGAAGTCATACTTGCCAACCTTGAGACCTCCGATTTCGGGAGGTGGGGGGTGGGGGCGTGGTTGGGGGCGTGGTTAAGAGGGGTGGAGTATATTTACAGCTAGAATTCACCAAGTCAAGTATTTCATATATATATATATATATATATATATATATATATCTACATCCTGAAAATATGCAAACAAACTGTGTTTAGATAATTGATACTTCAAACTTGCATAAATAAATATTAAGGAATGTAACATAACTTGGCTTCTGAGAGTTTCAAAATGTAATGAATAAAATGCTAAAGTTGTTGATAAACAAGCAATTATTTTAATAATTAAATATGGTCATTTTAAATGAATTATTATGATGATTTAAAATCAATTATTTCAAATATGTTTATTTTAATGTATAATTCCATGGCTGGATGTAATAAGGAGTCACGAAAAAATACAAATAAAAATACAATTAATTTTGATGTTTTTAGAAAAATATAGTAAAAATGTATTTATTTTTTATTTTTTTTAATTAATAAATATATTTATTTTTAGGTAAGATAAACATAATAATACAATTTATCTCCAGTCTGGATGATTTAGTTCTTGTCACCCTGTTGTCCTCCCAGAGCTGGAGGGGGCGTGGCTTCCAGCTCCGGCTGAAAATCGGGAGATTTTCGGGAGAATATTTGTTCCGGGAGGTTTTCGGGAGAGGCGCTGAATTTCGGGAGTCTCCCGGAAAATTCGGGAGGGTTGGCAAGTATGCCGGAAGTACAAGTGTCGTTCCGTCTCCTAGACGTCCATAGCATTTCTACCCGTATGGATTCTTCATTCATCACTCCAAAAAACGTTTGCAAGTTTTACAATATAACTAAAACAATTCTTACTTACTAAAGCGTCCCATGTGTGATGTCTGTAGGAGTTTTTCATGCATATTTGTACCTGCTATTGTAATGATGCATTAGCTAATATGCTTACATGTTTACAAGTGCCTGTGTTAGTAATACTAACCTATAACGGCCTTCTTTTTGTATTGTTTCAGTTTCACAAATTCCTCAGTAAATTCGCCAAAACGTCACTGTGGAGTTATCGAGTTTGTTCAGCTGACTGGAGAGCTAGCTTGCGCAGCTAGCGGGTCCATGACGATGACTTCTGTTTTGTTGGATCAGCCGTTTTACTGCCGTGTCACAGACACCGTTTGGAAATAATTAAGGTGTGTAAATAAACATTTACAGGATATTTCGATGTAAATAACTCCATTTTACAACGTATATATCTGGTTGGGGGTGTTTAGGGAACGTCCGACCGGTAGGAGACCAGGGCGAAGACCCAGGACACGTTGGAGAGACTATGTCTCCCAGCTGGCCTGGGAACGCCTCGGGAATGCCCCGAGAAGAGCTGGACAAAGTATCTGGGGAGAGGGAAGTCCGGGCTTCTCTGCTTAGGCTGCTACCCCCGCGACCCGACTTCAGGTAACCAGAAAAAGGATGGCATTTGTTTCATCCCTGACTGCCAAACTAAAACAAATAGGTATTATAGTGTCAAGTACCTAAGTGAGTCATGGTCTGCTCTAAATATATTTCTTCATTTAGCAGATTATTTCATAACAAAGCTTTTTAATGTATTTTTTTTCATGAAATGATCTACATTTGATCACGAAACATTTTAATGACAATATGTTGCAATGTTCAGTCTCATCACTTCCTGCTCACAGACTTAAGATAGGACAGCTCTCGTCTGAGAGGATGGTGTATTTATTATTCAAAGTATTTATCTTGGTTTCGCTCTGATTCTGTTATCTTTGCATTTGAAGGTTGCTGTGGAGGAACACTTTGGATCCTGCACCATCCTCTCAGACTGGATCTGCGCCTGCTCACAGTGCTGCTGGAGTGCACCCATCAACCAGCGATTGATGCTCTCAAAGTTGCACTTTAAGGTGAAAGTAGCATAAGAACACGCCTTGTTTCAAAAGTACAGAAAGCTAAAAGTAAAGTAAAGTGAAAGTAGACTTTATAGAGTATATTCCTGGCTTCCATGAGTGTTTTTTAGTGCTGAAAGTCCAACATGCTGAACCTCGCCAGGCCTCCTGGGCTCCTCTGCTGTAATATCCAGAATAATGACTCCGGCAAGCAAAGCGAGCCGCAACAATATCGAGAGCTGCGTTTCTGTCCGCAGACATTATTTCCCAGCGGAAGCGTGGAATTAAAAAGGAAGAAATGTGTTTTTTTTCCCAGCCATCAGCAGTGACCCACATTAGCAACACAAAACACGCCGTCAGGCCCTCGCAGTCCGCGCGTCCAAGTCGTCACAGCAACAATCGCGTCCGCGCTCCCAGCTTGTGTCGACGTCTCCGGCTTTCTGCCGCTAATTAAGCGGCGCCGTGACCTTTGGCCCCAGGCGACGACCTATTAGGAGACGCCGAGGCCCTCAGGTCGCGCGCACGACGCTAACGAGATAATTTCCTCCGATTTCAATCACGGCCACCGAGGGAGAACGGGTCTGTGATGGAATATTCCGGCACATTCATTTTAAATTAATGTGTCAAATGACACATTTGTTAGTTTAACATCGACCTCGTCATTTTTTACCTTGTTTTGTTCGAGCAAAGTTGCAATTATCTCAACCTCCTGGGCCCAAATAAATAGAACGAGAGCAGTTTAATATAGGGATGTACCGATCCAGGTTTTTGCACTTCCGATCCGATACCGATATTGTTTTTGCACTTCCGATCCGATACCGATGCTGACCGATAATGGCCTATCCGAGCATGTATTAAAGTCATACTTGTAGGGCTGCAGCTAACGATTATTTTTCTATCGATTAATCTATAGATTATTTTTTCGATTAATCGGTTAATCTATAGATTATTTTTTTCGATTAATCTATAGATTATTTTTCCTTTTACTGATTTTTTTTTATTTATTTAAAATGAAGAGGAAAACATAAATGTAGGCCAGTTTTTTCAAAAGGCATGGCTTTTATTTACAAAAAAAAAAAGTATGGCCACTCAGTCAACATTGACAACAACATGACAAAATATTCTGTAACAATGTAAACATTTAAAACTTTTAACATTTAACAAAATTAAAAGTAGCTTATTTGCTTTTTAATGTGCAAATATAAAAGTAAACATCCAGTGCAAATCTTAATATTCTGGAATAGTATAAGCATTTCAAAAGTAAAAGTATTGCTTATTTTGCTTTAAAATGTGCAAAAATAAAGATAAACATCCAATACAAAAAAGTGCAAAACGGAAATATTCTGTAACAAGTGTAAACATTTCAACAAAAGTAAAAGTATTGCTTATTTGCTAAAATGTGCAAAAATAAAGCTAAACATCCAATACAAAAAAGTGTACAGTGTAAACATTTCAACAAAAGTAAAAGTATTGCTTATTTTGCTTAATAACACAACAATGATAGTATGATTAAAGTGAAAGTTAATTGTTGGTTTGTACATAGTATATGTAACTGTTAATGTTGTAAAAGGTATTTGCACAACTAATTAACGTTAGCGTTTGTGACACGTCTTGTGCCGTGGGGTTCTTTCAGGACCGACAGACTGAACGCCAGACGGCTTTGCCAGGTTTACAATCTTTTAATTTTACACAAAGTCTTTTCTCTTCCAACTGCGCGGATCGCGCACCTGGGCACGATTGCGGCGTCGCTCCCGGCGCGCCCCGCCTCGCCGCTCGCTCGCCGCCGCCGCCGCCGCCTCTCCACAGCATTAAAGAGGAGCGCGTCTTTGTAAACACTGAACAGGCACGCCAAACGCGCCTCTCAGAGCGAAACGGTGCTTTAGTTTATGAATTTACAACGCAGATACAAATGACACATTCATGTTTTTGTGTAATAATGACAACGTATACGCACGCGGACGATTGACTTGTTGATGGTGATGGTGATGGCAAGAACGCTGTCGGGGGTTTTCTTTTCAAATGTTCGTTCATAGCCGTTGTGCTGCTATGATAGGCCATTTCCGCTCGACACAGTGTGCATACAACAACACTATTAGGCCGTTTATTGAAATACTCCCACACTTTTGACGACTTTTGGCGTGCTTTTTTCCCCTCGCTCGCATCGTCTGCTTTGCGCTCCGCCATGACAGTAAAGTAGAGTGACGTAAATATGCGACGTGCCGACGCACAAAAACGGCGTCGACGTATTTACGTAACCGATGACGTCGACGCGTCGTTTCAGCCTTACATACTTGCCAACCCTCCCGGATTTTCCGGGAGACTCCAGAAATTCAGCGCCTCTCCCGAAAACCTCCCGGGACAAATTTTCTCCCGAAAATCTCCCGAAATTCAGGCGGAGCTGGAAGCCACGCCCCCTCCAGCTCCATGCGGACCTGAGTGACGTGTCAACAGCCTGTATTCACGTCCGCTTTCCCACAATATAAACAGCGTGCCTGCCCAAACACGTTATAACTGTAGAATGATGGAGGGCGAGTTCTTGGTTTCTTATGTGGGTTTATTGTTAGGCAGTTTCATTAACGTCCTCCCAGCGCGGTAACAACACACAACAACAGCAGTCATGTTTTATTCTACCGTAAAGCAGTTCATCTGCCGTAAACAGCAATGTTGTTGTAATATATTGAGTTGGAGGCAATAACCAGGCGAGGTGATGAAGTATGTCTCTTTACTGTAGACTTCAGAACAGACTCACATATATATATATATATATATATATATATATATATATATGTGTCTTAATAAGGTTATCCAAAAAATAGTGCTCGATACCGTAGTAGAGCGCAATATATGTATGTGTGGGAAAAAAATCACAAGACTATTTCATCTCTACAGGCCTGTTTCATGAGGGGGGGTTCCCTCAATCATCAGGAGATTTTAATGGGAGCATTCGCATACCATGGTTTATATAGGGCACAGAGTGGGTGGGTACAGGCTGGCGTAGGGGCGTGGTGATTGGCTCATGTGTTACCTAGGAGGTGTTTCCATCTGTGGCGGCATGCTGTTACAATTTCGCTGCGCTTGTTGAGGGATGACAGGTCTGGACGGTAAATAATAAACAGTTTCTCTTTCAAGCATAGGTTGCATCTTTTATTACCACTATTGTAAGGTGTGCTGGATGCAAGAATTTGCCATGTTATTGAATATTCAACATTATTGTCTTTGAGGTCCCAAATGTGTTTGCTGAGTTCTGTGGTATTCCGCAGGTTTTGGTTCCTGAAAGAAGCCTTGTGATTGTTCCATCTGGTTTTGAATTCTCCCTCGGTTAATCCTACATATGTGTCGGATGTGTTAATGTCCTTGCGTATTACCTTTGATTGGTAGACAACTGATGTTTGTAAGCACCCCCCGTTGAGAGGGCAATCAGGTTTCTTTCGACAGTTACAGCCTTTGTTGGTTTTGGAGTCGCTCTGTCCGGGGGCCGACGGCTCATTTGCAATTGTTTTGTTGTGGTTTGAGATGATTTGTCGTATATTGTTCATACAGCTGTAGCTCAATTTAATGTTGTTCTTGTTGAATACTTTTCTTAGGGTGTTGTCTTTGGGAAAGTGTTTGTCAATCAGATTGAGGAATTTGTGTCCAATGTTAGTTGAGACGTTTTTGCTGTATGGGGGGTTGTACCAGATGATGTCGTTTCGTTTTCTGTTCTTTTTTGGCTGGTTTCCTGGCGTGGGTTCATAGGTGAGGGTGAAATTGTATCCGCTTTCATCAAGGGCTTTTTGGTACGGGGGGGTTGCTTGGTCAAATTCAGCTTTGCTAGATGACAGCATCGATAGCCTTTTATTAATTCCGGTAGGTATTCTTTTCGTGGTGGTGGGTGGGTGGTTGCTGTCATGGTGCACGTATTGGAGTGTTGTGTTGGGTTTCGTGAATGGTTGGTAGCTGTTATTTCTCAGGTTGAAAGTGACGTCAAGGAAGTTGACGGTTTGCTTGTTGGCTTCAATCGTGATCCGTAGGCGGTTCTCTTTGAAAATTTGGCATAAAATTTAATTAATTTTAATTTAATTAAAATCTCCTGATGATTGAGGGAACCCCCCCTCATGAAACAGGCCTGTAGAGATGAAATAGTCTTGTGATTTTTTTTCCCACACATACATATATATATATATATATATATATATATATATATATATATATATATATATATATGAAATACTTGACTTGGTGAATTCTAGCTGCAAATATTCTCCTCCCCTCTTAGTCACGCCCCCAACCACCCCCCCACCCCCACCCCACCCCGACCACGCCACCCCCACCTCCCGAAATCGGAGGTCTCAAGGTTGGCAAGTATGATTAAAGTTAAAAGTTATTTAGCCTACTTAGTTGTCAGAATCATGTTGAAAAGGGTTTAAGTACTCTTGATAACAACTAGCCAGCTGAATTAGGGGAGTTTGAATAATACACAATGGTTGGTAACAAGAAACTGACCTGTTTATTCAAGGATAAACACAAAATAGACAAAATTATACATGACAAACAGAAATGGCATCATTGAAACTAGGGCTGGGCGATATGGCCTTTTTTTAATATTGCCATATTTTAAGGCCATATTGCGATACACGATATATATCTTGATATTTTGCCTTAGCCTTGAATGAACACTTGATGCATATAATCACAGCAGTATGATGATTCTATGTGTTTTGATTGAGTGATTGAGACTTTTGTTAGTAGGTTGCACAGTGAAGTACATATTCCGTACAATTGACCACTAAATGGTAACACCCCAATAAGTTTTTCACACTTGTTTAAGTCACTTAAATTGATTCATGATACAGATATATACTATCAGATATATACTATCATCATAATACAGTCATCACACAAGATAATCACATTGAATTATTTACATTATTTATAATCCGGGGTGTGGAGGGGGGCGCCGGATGTAAGTGTCAAAAAGACAGCCAAAAGAGTTTGATATGAGAATAAATCTAAAGTTAAAATATAAGGTAGAAATGCACCCATTTGCAGGAAATGTAGTCTTGATTTTCAACATTTTCTTTCAAGGCTTGCATGTCTACATTAAAACATTCTTCTTCATACTGCATTAATATATGCTACTTTTAAACTTTCATGCAGAGAAGGAAATCACAACTAAAAAAATCAATAATTTTTTCATACGGTGTTGATCTGGAAATGTTTGCCTCAGCATTTTGATGGTGTGGGCGTGTGGCACCGAATGGAGATAAGCGTCTCGACCGACGTTTCAATATTTGAACAATGATGACGAAAACTGTTTTCTCTGTCGTGTCCGTGTGTCGAAAATTGTTATGCGCTTATTTTTTTACTTGATTTTGTGCGTGGCATAGATTTGCCGTGCGCAGAGGACGCTTGAGCAGTGCGCAATTGCACAGGCGCGCACCTTAGAGGGAAGGTTGCTCGCGCGGCTGCGCTAGCATCACAGCTAACGTTAGCCATGCTGCTACCTCTCTGCTCGGGGAGGACGTATACGTATGTGACGTATGACGTGACAGTATGTGACGTGTGTAAGAAGGTGCGCTTGCTGTCTGTGAGAGGGAGACACAGGAAAGAGTGAGAAGAGCCTGTCGTGTAATGCCAGCAGCTAAAAGCAACTGCGTGAGAATCCACAGACCTGTGGATGTGTTGAAGGTGTGCTGGAAAATGCGGAACGGAAATTAGGGAGCAGCAGAAAAGTGGAATGTATTATTTAAATCAGTGCGTTAGAAAACACGGACCGGAGTTTTTTTTTTTCCCATGCCTTGCCGATACGCATTTTTTTGCAAATATCAGCGGCCGATCTGATCCAAATATCGGATCGGGACATCCCTAATTCAATACAAGAATTTCTTCGGAAATAGAAAAGTTCGTACACAATGTGTAACGGTACAGTGGGAGAAGGAGACGGCACGGAGATGGGGACGTCGTTGTCGTTAGCCTGCAGCGTGTTTATTGGTAAATGGTAGGGGTGTAACGGTACGTGTATTTGTATTGAACCTTTTCGGTACGGGGGTTCCGGTTCGGTTTGGAGGTGTATCGAACGAGTTTCCACACGGACATATTAAGTAGCATAATGCTATTTAATACGCTACACCGAGGCCCTTGGTGTGCATTGTTTATTCAAAATGCCGGACATTTGAGGCATTTAAGAAACTCCGCTGTTAGGGCGGAGTTTCTTAAATGCCTCAAATGTCCGGCATTTTGAGTTAGGGTTGCGTGTATTTTCAATGTACGTTCAGGGTTAAGAAGGGGTTAAATACAAAACAAACAGCAGCATTGGTGAGGGAGGGGCAGAGACAGAGAGAGAGAGAGAGTTGTGATAAACGCGCATGCGTCGCCAGGCTCTGCTTTTTATCCATAGATTTATCACATTAATTTTTTTATTTTCTATAGCAGGGGTGTCAAAAGTGTGCCCCGGAGGCCTTTTGCGGCCCACAGCTAATATTTTAAAACATTCTAAAAATACTATTCAAATAAACAAAAAGATAACAAAAGTGAAATAAAAAAGCTTAAAGGTTAAATGTCATTTAGAAAAAGTTGCAATGTTGACTAATAAAACAAAGCTGTTTTTTTTTCCTTTCAAACTGTCATTGCTCAAAACATAATATTGAATCAAAATCAATGTTGTTATGAATTATTGACCTCTCCAAGGTTCCCATTACTTCACATCAAATATTCCACTAAGAAAAATATTTTTGGTGGAAGATTTTGCAAAATTTGGTAAATAAATAACCCCAAAATGTATATTTTGTTGTTTTCTTACTGTACCGAAAATGAACCGACCCGTGACCTCTAAACCGAGGTACGTACCGAACCGACATTTTTGTGTAGCGTTACACCCCTAGTAAGTTAAAGTTAAAGTCCCAATGATTGTCACGCACACACTAGGTGTGGTGAAATTTGTCCTCTGCATTTGACCCATCCCCTTGTTCACCCCCTGGGAGGTGAGGGGAGCAGTGGGCAGCAGCGGTGCCGCGCCCGGGAATCATTTTTGGTGATTTAACCCCCAATTCCAAACCTTGATGCTGAGTGCCAAGCAGGGAGGTAATGGGTCCCATTTTTATAGTCTTTGGTATGACTCGGCCGGGGTTTGAACTCACAACCTACCGATCTCAGGGCGGACACTCTAACCACGAGGCCACTGAGTAGCATTCCTTTTTCTCGGTATCTTCATGTTTACTATCTGTCAACTTGTTTACGTCACGGACACAGACACGTACGGACGGAGTAAAATGTTTATTTACATACCTTTTATTGTTTCCAAGCGGTGTCTTGTAACACGGCAGTAAAACGGCTGATCAAACAAAACAGCAGTCGTGGTCATGGACCCGCTAGCGGTTTTCTTAACTGTACCGAAAATGAACCGAACCATGACCTCTAAACCGAGGTACGTACCGAAATTGTTACCGTTACACCCCTATGTTGTGGGGTTGTTTTTCAGGAGTTAGTTCCAGTGAAAGGAACTTTGAATGCTCCAGGATACCAAAACATGTTGGATGGCACTTCAAGTTCATATGTGAGTAAAGGCAGGTGGCCAAATACTTTTGGCAATATAGTGTACATACATATATACCCTCCCACGCTACATTTTACTCCACAAATCCGTCTTTGAGAAACTTTGCTCTAAGATGTTCTGGTTGCTGCTTAGTTCCCCTTTGAGAGTAACTTCCTCTCTTTAGTTTTCTCCTTTCTTTACTTGATTTCCCACAATGCATGTTCCACGGACTCCCCTTCATCGCAGCTGTCATCCTGTTGGCCGTTTGTCTGAAAGGTTTACGTCTTATTCGGTCTGGTGTGTCCTACTTTAATGTGGGATATGATTCCTTCCTCTTTTGTGCACCCCCTTACACATACTTGCCAACCTTGAGACCTCCGATTTCGGGAGGTGGGGGGTGGGGGTGGGGGCGGGGGCGTGGTCGGGGATGGGGCGGGGGGCGTGGTTGGGGGCGTGGTTAAGATATATATATATATATATAAGAAATACTTGACTTTCAGTGAATTCTAGCTATATATATATATATATATATATATATATATATATATATATATATATATATATATATATGTCTTAATAAGGTTATCCAAAAAATAGTGCTCGATACCGTGGTAGAGCGCAATATATGTATGTGTGGGAAAAAATCACAAGACTACTTCATCTCTACAGGCCTGTTTCATGAGGGGGTTCCCTCAATCATCAGGAGATTTTAATGGAAGCATTCACATACCATGGTTTATATAAGG
>NC_084563.2:3354598-3367098 GCF_033978685.3 Nerophis lumbriciformis
AAGTCTTGTCACTTCTTCTATCTATCTCTAGTCTTGTGTCACTTCTTCCTGTGTGGGTTCACACTTTCACTCTCAATAACCGAAAGTCCCTCGGCACTTCTTCTTGTGTAGGTTTACACTTTCACACTCAGTAACTAAAGTCTTGTGTCACTTATTCTTGTGTGGGTTCACACGTTCACACTATTTAACTCAAGCCGTATGTTACTTCTTGTGTGGGTTCACACTTCTACACTCAATAACTAAAGTCTTGTGTCACTTATTGTGTGGGTTCACACGTTCACACTCAGTAACTAAAGTCTTGTGTCACTTATTCTTGTGTGGGTTCACACGTTCACACTATTTAACTCAAGTCGTATGTCACTTCTTGTGTGGGTTCACACTTCTACACTTAATAACTAAAGTATTGTGTCACTTATTGTTGTGTGGGTTCACACGTTCACACTATTTAACTCAAGTCTTGTCACTTTTTCTATCGATCTCTATAGTCTTGTGTCACTTCTGCCTGTGTGGGTTCACACTTTCACACTCAATAACCGAAAGTTCCGTGTCACTTCTTCTTGTGTAGGTTTACACTTTCACACAATATCTCAAATCTTGTGTTGCTTCTTGTGTGGGTTCACACTTCCACACTCAATAATGCAATTATTGTGTCACTTCTTCTTGTGTGGGTTCACACTATTTAATTCAAGTCTTGTGTCACTTCTTATTGTGTGAGTTTACACTATTTAACTCAAGTCTTGTGTCACTTCTTCTTGTGTGGGTTCACACTATTTAACCCACATCTTGTCACTTTGTGTGTGGGTTCACACGTTCACACTATTTAACTCGAGTCGTATGTCACTTCTTCTTGTGTGGGTTCACACTTCCACACTCAATAACTAAAGTCTTGTGTCACTTGTTCTTGTGTGGGTTCACACGTTCACACTACTTAACTAAAGTCGTATGTCACTTCTTGTGTGGGTTCACACTTCTACACTCAATAACTAAAGTCTTGTGTCACTTATTGTTGTGTGGGTTCACACGTTCACACTATTTAACTCAAGTCTTGTCACTTCTATCTATCTCTAGTCTTCTGTCACTTCTTCCTGTGTGGGTTCACACTTTCGCACTCAATAACCGAAAGTCCTGTGTCACTTCTTCTTGTGTAGGTTTACACTTTCACACAATATCTCAAATCTTGTGTTGCTTCTTGTGTGGGTTCACACTTCCACACTCAATAATGCAATTATTGTGTCAGTACTTCTTGTGTGGGTTCACACTATTTAACTCAAGTCTTGTGTCACTTCTTCTTGTGTGGGTTCACACTATTTAACCCACATCTTGTCACTTTGTGTGTGGGTTCACAAGTTCACACTATTTAACTCAAGTCGTATGTCACTTCTTCTTGTGTGGGTTCACACTTCCACACTCAATAACTAAAGTCTTGTGTCACTTATTCTTGTGTGGGTTCACACGTTCACACTATTTAACTCAAGTCGTATGTTACTTCTTGTGTGGGTTCACACTTCTACACTCAATAACTAAAGTCTTGTGTCACTTATTGTGTGGGTTCACACGTTCACACTATTTAACTCAAGTCTTGTCACTTCTGTCTATCTCTAGTCTTGTCACTTCTTCCTGTGTGGGTTCACACTTTCACACTCAATAACCGAAAGTCTCGTGTCACTTCTTCTTGTGTAGGTTTACACTTTTACACAATATCTCAAATCTTGTTGCTTCTTGTGTGGGTTCACACTTCCACACTCAATAATGCAATTATTGTGTCACTTCTTCTTGTGTGGGTTCACACTATTTAATTCAAGTCTTGTGTCACTTCTTATTGTGTGAGTTTACACTATTTAACTCAAGTCTTGTGTCACTTCTTCTTGTGTGGGTTCACACTATTCAACCAACATCTTGTCACTTCTTGTGTGAGTTCTCATTTTCACACTCAATAGCTCTAGTCTTGTGTCACTTCTTCTTGTGTGGGTTCACACTTTCACACTCAATAACTGAAAGTCTTGTGTCACTTCTTCTCGTATAGGTTCACACGCAATAACTCAAGTATTGTCACTTCTTATTGTCTGGTTTCACACTTCCACACTCAAAAACTCTATTGTGTCACTTCTTGTGTGGGTTTACACTCAATAACTCAAGTCTTGTGTCACTATTCTTGTGTGGGTTCACACTTTCACACTCTATAACTCTCAAGTCTTGTGTCACTACTTCTTGTGTGGGCTCACACTTTTACACTCAATAGCTAAAAGTCTCTTGTCACTTCTTCTCGTATAGGTTCACACGCAATAACTCAAGTATTGTCACTTCTTATTCTGTGTGTTCACACTTCCACACTCAATAACTATTGTCACTTCTTCTTGAGTGGGTTCACACTTTCACACTCAATAACTCAAGTCTTGTGTCACTTCTTCTTGTGTTGGTTCACACTTTCACACTCAATAACTGAAAGTCTCTTGTCACTTCTTGTATAGGTTCACACGCAATAACTCAAGTACTGTTACTTCTTATTGTGTGGGTTCACACTTCCACACTCAATAACTCTATTGTGACACTTCTTCTTGTGTGGGTTCACACATTCACACTCAATAACTCAAGCCTTGTGTCACTATTCTTGTGTGGGTTCACACTTTCACACTATAACTCAAGTCTTGTGTCACTTCTTTTGTGGGTTCACACTTTCACACTCAATAACTCAAGTCTTGTGTCACTATTCTTTTGTGGGTTCACACTTTCACACAATATCTCAAATCTTGTGTCACTATTCTTTTGTGGGTTCACACTTTCACACAATATCTCAAATCTTGTGTCGCTTCTTGTGTGGGTCCACACTCAATAACACAATTATTGTTTCACTTCTTATTGTGTGGGTTCACACTCTATAACTCAAGACTTGTCACTTCTTCTTTTATGGGTTCACACTTTCACACTCAATAACTGAAAGTCTCGTGTCACTTCTTCTCGTATAGGTGCACACGCATTAACTCAAGTATTGTCACTTCTTATAGTGTGGGTTCACACTTCCACACTCAATAACTCAAGTCTTTTGTCACTATTCTTGTGTGGGTTCACACTTTCACACTCAATAACTCAAGTCTTGTGTCACTATTCTTGTGTGGGTTCACACGTTCACACTCAATAACTGAAAGTCTCGTGTCACTTCTTCTCGAATAGGTTCACACGCAATAACTCAAGTATTGTCACTTCTTATAGTGTGGGTTCACACTTCCACACTCAATAGCTTTATTGTGTCACTTCTTGTGTGGCTTCACACTTTCACACTCAATAACTCAAGTCTTGTGTCACTATTCTTGTGTGGGTTCACACTTTCACACTCTATAACTCAAGTCTTGTGTCACTTCTTTTGTGGGTTCACACTTTCACACTCAATAACTCAAGTCTTGTGTCACTATTCTTTTGTGGGATCACACTTTCACACAATATCTCAAATCTTGTGTCGCTTCTTGTGTGGGTTCACACTTCCACACTCAATAACACAATTATTGTGTCACTTCTTATTGAGTGGGTTCACACTCTATAACTCAAGTCTTGTGTCACTTCTTATTGTGTGGGTCACACTCTATAGCTCAAGACTTGTCACTTCTTCTTGTGTGGGTTCACACTTTCACACTCAATAACTGAAAGTCTCGTGTCACTTCTTCTCGAATAGGTTCACACGCAGTAACTCAAGTATGGTCACTTCTTATAGTGTGGGTTCACACTTCCACACTCAATGGCTTTATTGTGTCACTTCTTGTGTGGGTTCACACTTTCACACTCAATAACTCAAGTCTTCTGTCACCATTCTTGTGTGGGTTCACACTTTCACACTCTATAACTAAAGTCTTGTGTCGCTTCTTGTGTGGGTTCACACTTCCACACTCAATAACACAATTATTGTGTCACTTCTTATTGAGTGGGTTCACACTCTATAACTCAAGTCTTGTGTCACTTCTTATTGTGTGGGTCACACTCTATAGCTCAAGACTTGTCACTTCTTCTTGTGTGGGTTCACACTTTCACACTCAATAACTGAAAGTCTCGTGTCACTTCTTCTCGAATAGGTTCACACGCAATAACTCAAGTATTGTCACTTCTTATAGTGTGGGTTCACACTTCCACACTCAATAGCTTTATTGTGTCACTTCTTCTTGTGTGGGTTCACACTTTCACACTTTATAACTAAAGTCTTGTGTGGCTTCTTGTGTGGGTTCACACTTCTACACTCAATAACACAATTATTGTGTCACTTCTTATTGAGTGGGTTCACACTCTATACCTCAAGTCTTGTGTCACTTCTTATTGTGTGGGTCACACTCTATAGCTCAAGACTTGTCACTTCTTCTTGTGTGGGTTCACACTTTCACACTCAATAACTGAAAGTCTCGTGTCACTTCTTCTCAAATAGGTTCACACGCAATAACTCAAGTATGTCACTTCTTATAGTGTGGGTTCACACTTCCACACTCAATAGCTTTATTGTGTCACTTCTTCTTGTTTGGGTTCACACTTTCACACTCTATAACTCAAGTCTTGTGTCACTTCTTCTTTTGTGGGTTCACACTCAATAACTCAAATCCTGTGTCACTTCTTGTGTGGGTTCACACTTTCACACTCAAGAACTGAAAGTCGTGTGTCACTTCTTCTTGTATAGGTTC
The DNA here is from genome assembly GCF_033978685.3 of Nerophis lumbriciformis. Classification (NCBI taxonomy): domain Eukaryota; kingdom Metazoa; phylum Chordata; class Actinopteri; order Syngnathiformes; family Syngnathidae; genus Nerophis; species Nerophis lumbriciformis. The sequence continues at coordinate 3,359,251 of NC_084563.2, forward strand.
ACACTTCCACACTCAATAACACAATTATTGTGTCACTTCTTATTGAGACTCAAGTCTTGTGTCACTTCTTCTTTTGTGGATTCACACTTTCACACTCAATAACTCAAGTATTGTGTCACTATTCTTGTGTAGGTTCACACTTTCACACTATAACTATCAAGTCTTGTGTCACTTCGTCTTGTGTGGGTTCACACTTTCACACACAATTCCTCAAGTCGTGTGTCACTACGACTTAAAAAAAGGTAACATGGATAAGTTAAGCTACGCTTCTGTAGCAAATGCGATTAATCACGATTAATCGAAATTGAAGTGTGATTCATCTGAAAAAGATGTGGTTTGACAGCACTAATACAACCACAAGAATAAATGAATATCTTTAAATAACAATCATGTCAACAAATGAATAGAAATGATTATGACTTATGTCTCTACAAGTCACGTGTATTCTATGATTAGTTCATGTCGACAACCGCTTGTGTCGACATCAATTATTTGGACTGTTAAAAAGACAATCATAAAAATATGACAGTTTCAATATTTTAGTTGAGGACTTCCTGACTTCTTTGAGTTCCGTCCAGGTTTAGTGTCAGGACCGGTGTTCCTCAGGGCTCCGTACTTGCACCACAGATCTTTGTCAGCTGACAGTGTTTCAATCGGTACTCCACTTTCTTTTCTTCCAATTCAAAGTGAAGCGTTGCGTCCGCCAGGTGAGTCGCCAGGTGAGCGTCCGCCTCTTTGACGTCTTCCAGGATGAAAAGGAAACGAGCGCTCGCGTCTTTTTGGTCCTCATGAGGTCGCCCGGGCTGCCACACTTTCTTTCTTGTGATCCTCTTCACGTCTTTGCTTCTCTCTCTCTCTCTCTCTGTGTGTGTGTGTGTGTGTGTGTGTGTGTGTGTGTGTGTGTGTGTGTGTGTGTGTGTGTGTGTGTGTGTGTGTGTGTGTGTGTGTGTGTGTGTGTGAGATTAAATCATAACTGCAGTGGTGCGACGGGTCCCGCAGAGTCAGGTGCAAAATGATTAACCTTTTTTGGCAGGAGGACTTCTCACTCTGCACGCCTGTGGAGGCACCAGCAGCAAGTGTGTGTGTGTGTGTGTGTGTGTGTTCTTGTATTTCTGCCCTTCTTGAGGCATGAAGAAGGAAAAGTATCTTCCATATGAGGAGGTGTGAACATAAATCATGGTCCCAATAACATTGCATCTAATAGACAATGTCTCATTTGTGGTGACATCTATCAAAATGAGGGTGGTTCCCCCCCAAAAATTGAATGTCAACATATGAAATAACAAGTGAGTGTAAACATTTGAAGTGCTCCCCCTCTGGTCAACATATGTAATAGGAAGTGTGTGTAAGATATTGAAATTCGCCCCCTTTGGCCAAAATTAATCAAAAAATTAAATGTGTTTATATAGAGAAAAAAATACTAAAAGCAGTCTTTTTCTCACAATGAGTCGACTTTTTTCTTATAAAATTGGGGAAAAAATTCTCTGTAATATTGCAATATTTTCCCGTAAAATTATTACTTTTTTTTATGTAAAATTTTTACTTTTTAATGCAAAGTGGTGACATTTGTCGTACAAAATTCTGACTTTTATCACAATATTGCCAATTTTTTTGTTGTTCTTGTAAAATAGTGACATTTTTTGGAGTAAAATGATGACTTTTGTCATCATTTTGCCGAGCAAAATTTCGATTATTATTATAATATTACCAACATTTTAAAGTTTTCTTATAAAATTGTGACTTTTGTCGAGTAAATTTACGACTCTTTTCATAAAATTGCCAACATTTTAAGCTTTTCTTGTAAAATTGCGACTGTTATGGAGTAAAATTCCAACTTTTATCATAATTTTGCACACATGTTCAGTTTTTCTTGTCAAATTTCGACTTGCGTTGAGTAAAATGACCACTTTTATTATAATACTGCCAACAAGTTTTTCTTGTGAAATTCCAGCTCATTTTTCACAAGAAGCTTTTTTATATTTGCATAGTATGTATATATTATTCATGTTGTAAATAAAAATCTGGTCCTAAAGAGGTAGGTGTTTTTCGGCGGTCCCAAGAAGGTAAGAAATACAAGAATGTGTGCGTGTGTGTGTGTGTGTGCACGTGTGTGTGTTCTTGTATTTCTGCCCTTCTTGAGACATGAAGAAGGAAAAATATCTTCCATATGAGGAGGTGTGAACATAAATCATGGTCCCAATAACATTGCATCTAATAGACAATGTCTCATTTGTGGTGACATCTATCAAAATGAGGGTGGTTTCCCCCAAAAAATTGACTGTCAACATATGAAATAACAAGTGAGTGTAAACATTTGAAGTGCTCCCCCCTCTGGTCAACATATGTAATAGGAAGTGTGTGTAAGATATTGAAATTCGCCCCCTTTGGCCAAAATTAATCAAAAAATTAAATGTGTTTTATATAGAGAGAAAAAATACTAAAAGCAGTCTTTTTCTCACAATGAGTCAACTTTTTTCTTATAAAATTGGGGAAAAAATTATCTGTAATATTGCAATATTTTCCCGTAAAATTATTGCTTTTTTATGTAAAATTATTACTTTTTAATGCAAAGTGGTGACATTTGTCATACAAAATTCTGACTTTTATCACAATATTGCCAATTTTTTGTTGTTCTTGTAAAATAGTGACATTTTTTGAGTAAAATTCCGATTATTATTATAATATTACCAACATTTTAAAGTTTTCTTATAAAATTGTGACTTTTGTCGAGTAAATTTACGACTCTTTTCATAAAATTGCCAACATTTTAAGCTTTTCTTGTAAAATTGCGACTGTTATGGAGTAAAATTCCAACTTTAATCATAATATTGCACACATGTTCAGTTTTTCTTGTCAAATTTCGACTTGCGTTGAGTAAAATGACGACTTTTATTATAATACTGCCAACAAGTTTTTCTTGTGAAATTCCAGCTCATTTTTCACAACAAGCTTTTTAATATTTGCATAGTATGTATATATTATTCATGTTGTAAATAAAAATCTGGTCCTAAAGAGGTAGGTGTTTTTTCGGAGGTCCCAAGAAGGTAAGAAATACAAGAATGTGTGTGTGTGTGTGTGTGTGTGTGTGTGTGTGTGTGTGTGTGTGTGTGTGTTCTTGTATTTCTGCCCTTCTTGAGGCATGAAGAAGGAAAAGTATCTTCCATATGAGGAGGTGTGAGCAAGTGATGACATAAATCATGGTCCCAATAACATTGCATCTAATAGACAATGTCTCATTTGTGGTGACATCTATCAAAATGAGGGTGGTTCCCCCCCAAAATTGACTGTCAACATATGAAATAACAAGTGAGTGTAAACATTTGAAGTGCTCCCCCTCTGGTCAACATATGTAATAGGAAGTGTGTGTAAGATATTGAAATTCGCCCCCTTTGGCCCAAAATGAATCAAAAAATTAAATGTGTTTATATAGAGAAAAAAAATACTAAAAGCAGTCTTTTTCTCACAATGAGTCGATTTTTTTCTTATAAAATTGGGGGGGAAATTCTCTGTAATATTGCAATATTTTCCCGTAAAATTATTACTTTTTTTAATGTAAAATTATTACTTTTTAATGCAAAGTGGTGACATTTGTTGTACAAAATTCTGACTTTTATCACAATATTGCCGATTTTTTGTTGTTCTTGTAAAATAGTGACATTTTTTGAGTAAAATTCCGATTATTATTATAATATTACCAACATTTTAAAGTTTTCTTATAAAATTGTGACTTTTGTCGAGTAAATTTACGACTCTTTTCATAAAATTGCCAACATTTTAAGCTTTTCTTGTAAAATTGCGACTGTTATGGAGTAAAATTCCAACTTTTATCATAATATTGCACACATGTTCAGTTTTTCTTGTCAAATTTCGACTTGCGTTGAGTAAAATGACGACTTTTATTATAATACTGCCAAAAAGTTTTTCTTGTGAAATTCCAGCTCATTTTTCACAAGAAGCTTTTTTATATTTGCATAGTATGTATATATTATTCATGTTGTAAATAAAAATCTGGTCCTAAAGAGGTAGGTGTTTTTCGGAGGTCCCAAGAAGGTAAGAAGTACAAGAATGTGTGTGTGTGTGTGTGTTTGTGTGAGAGCAACAGTGAACTTGATGTGTGTATTGTATGCATGTGTGTGTCTGAATGTGCAGTAATGTTTCCTCCTCTTCTTCTTTTTGTTTTTCCTTCTCCTCCTCCTCTTCTTCTCTTTCTTCCTTTTCTCTTCTGCTTGTCGTCTTTTTCTTGTTCTTCTTTTACTTATTCTTCTTCTTCTTTTACTTCTTCTTCTGCCAAGGGTTAATTATCTCTTTTCAATAATTCCCACCAAATCTTCTCAAATCTGTTTTAAATCACTAGACTCACACATCAGTGGGTTTCTTTGGAAAAGTAAACCTTCTTCCTTCTCCTCTTCTTCTTTTTCTTCTTCTTCTTGTATTTTTCTTATTTTTCTTCTTCTTGTTCTTCTTTTACTCGTTTCTTTTTCTTATTTTATTCTTTTTTAACTTCTTCCTCCTCTTGTTATTCTTCCTTCTCCACCTCTTCTTTTTCTTCTTCGTTTTCTTCTTCCTTCTTTTTCTTCTTCTTTGTTGTTGTTCTTCTTCTTGTTGTTATTCTTCCTTCTCTTCTTCTTCTTGTATTGTTCTTTTTCTACTTCTTTTACTTCTTTTTTTTAATTTTTGTTCTTTTGTAACTTCTTCTTCTTCCTCCTCCTCCTTCCTTCTTCTTTTTCTTGTTCTTCTTGCTTTTCTTGTTCTTGTTCTTCTCGTTCTTGTTCTTGTTCTTCTTCTCGTTCTTGTTCTTGTTCTTCTCGTTCTTGTTCTTCTCGTTCTTGTTCTTGTTCTTCTTCTCGTTCTTGTTTTTCTCGTTCTTGTTCTTGCTCTTCTTCTCGTTCTTGTTCTTGTTGTTCTTCTTCTTCTCGTTCTTGTTTTTCTTTTCGTTTTGTTCTTCTACTTCTTCTTATTCTTGTTCTTCTTCCTCTTGTTCGTCTTCCTCTTTGTTCTTCTTGTTATTTTACTTCTTCTTTTTCTTCTTCTTCTTCTCGTTCTTGTTCTTGTTCTTCTTTTCGTTCTTGTTCTTCTTCTCATTCTTGTTCTTCTCGTTCTTGTTCTTCTCGTTCTTGTTTTTCTTTTCGTTTTGTTCTTCTACTTCTTCTTATTCTTGTTCTTCTTCCTCTTGTTCGTCTTCCTCTTTGTTCTTCTTGTTCTTCTTTTACTTCTTCTCCTTATTCTTTTTCTTCTTCTTCTTCTCGTTCTTGTTCTTGTTCTTCTTTTCGTTCTTGTTCTTCTTCTTGTTCTTCTTCTTCTTCTTCTCGTTCTTTTTCTTGTTTTTCTTTTTCTTTTTGTTCTTCTACTTCTTTTTGTTCTTGTTCTTCTTCCTCTTGTTCTCCTTCCGCTTTGTTCTTCTTGATTTCCTTTTACTTCTTCTCCTTCTTATTCTTTTTCTTCTTGTTCTTCTTCTTCTCGTTCTTGTTCTTGTTTTTCTTTTTCTTTTTGTTCTTCTACTTCTTCTTGTTCTTGTTCTTCTCGATCTTGTTCTTCTTCCCCTTTTTGTTCTTCTTGTTCTTCTTTTACTTCTTCTCCTTCTTCTTATTTTTTTTCTTCTTCTTCTTCCTCCTCTTCTTCTTCTACATCCATGTTCCCTGTTTTTACAGTGCATAAGTGTGAATGGAACAATGCTTCCACTGATGATTTTAAGGTCAATGTCTGGCGAGTGAGCTGTCATGTTTTTACAGTAAAATCGTTTGACTTTTTTTTACAGAGTCTCCTTGCAGACGTGCCAGCTTGAAAGAGGCTAGTATGAATATGTCTTCCAATTGGTCACCACCCTTTGGCGGGCCGTTCCTGCTCTAGGTAATGTTGCAATTTTTAATGCCAACAAAGAAATTGACTCAAAAAAACCTCTCCAACGTTAGTAAAGTAATTAGACATGCTTCTAATTAGCATTTTAACTTTTCAATTTCAACATTTCCAAATGTGTTGATGAAAAGTCCAACTAGGATGCACGTTACAATCAAACAAAGGTCGTATAATTAGTACAATACTTACAGTATTGACACTCTGTAGGGCGCAACAAAAACAACATATATTACACACTACTGCCATCTAACATCTTGGACTGTGATTACAACTTCATGTCATACTTGCAAATGATGCTCAGAAATGTGATCATAAAACAAGATATAACAACTGGACAGCAGTTATCTTTTCATTGGCAATGAAAACATTGATTTTATTATTGAAAAATATACTGTACAATTCCGGACTATAAGCCGCTATTTTTTTCCTATGCTTTGAACCCCTCGGCTTATAAAACGATGGGGCTAATTTACGGCCATAATGTAAATAGTTAAAAAGAAAACAAGTACATAGGTGTGTTATTGTTTGTGCTATTGGATGAGTTTGCTCACTGTAGGTGCTGCATTGCCCTTCTGTTTAGACTGACTTTCAACCGGAAGTAGAAGTGCCGTTCCCTCTTCAGGCCGTCCATAGCGTTTCTACTCGTGTGGATTCTTCAATCATCACTCCAAGCAAGGTTTGTAAGTTTTACAATATAACTAAAACCATTCTTACTTACTAAAGCGTCCCATGTGTGATGTCTGTAGGAGTGTTTTCATGCATATTTGTGCCCGCGTCGTGAGCATTAGCTAAAATGCTAACATGTTTACGAGTGTCTGTGTCAGTATTATTAACTTACAATAACATTCTTTTTGCATTGTCCCAGTTTCACAAACTCCTCAGTGAATTCACCAAAATGTCAGCGTGGAGTTATTGAGTCTGTTTAGCTGATTGGAGAGCTAGCTTGCGCATATAGTGGGTCCATGACCATGACTTCTGTTTTGTTTGATCAGCCGTTTTACTGCCGTGTTACACACACGGTTTGGAAACAATTAAGGTATATAAATAAACATTTACAGAATATTTCTGTATAAATAACTCATTTCAAAGCGTATATATCTGCGATTAATATACTGAAACATATTTTCGAAATTTAGAAGGTGCAACTTATATACCGATGCGCTCTAAAATTATGGAATATATTTATTAACACACACAAAAGTATCATAAATTGGTACTAATGATATCGATTCCGAGGTCCGGTGAGTTGGCACCGTATCGGTTCAACTGTGAACTGTACACGAGTGTGATGAAGTGCTGTTGGTAAAAACCTTTATTTTGAAAAGTTTCACAAATGATGTACATTAAAAATATGGAAATGAGGGGGTAGCGGGGCCTTTTGGTGAGGTAGGTGTTAATGTCTCTTGTTTGCATGTTGGCGTTAGGGCTGGCCGGTCTCCGTGATCCTGTTGGCGTGTGGTTGCCGGTCGCAGTTTTCTGTTTCTGCTGCCATTTGTTTGTGGTGTGGGCGCCTGTGGCTGCTGGGTCCGGTGCAGGTGGGTGGCCGATGTTGTGACTTGTGGCAGCGCGTGCACGCGGTGGTTGTCGGGGCTGGCGAACTTGCCGGCTTCATACTCGTTTATTGTCGTGTCAGTTGGCTTGTCGGGTGTGGGCCTGGGCTGCCCTTGCGCCCTGTCGCGCCGCCCTTCACGCCCGGCATCATGCCGTCGTCTGGGGCGGGCTTGTCGAGGGTTGTCCCTGGGTGACGGGGGTGCACGGCCGGACCTGTGGGGCTTGGGGGAGGAGATGGGCTAGTTCTCAGTGGGCAGTGGGTGCTGGGGCTTGATCGCTGTCCCGCCGGCCTGTGCATGGATTTGTTGTTGTATATACGTGTGTGTGTGTGTGTGTGTGTGTGTGTATGGATGTAGGTATGTAAATGTGTGTAAGTGTGTTTATAAATGTGTATATGTATGTATGTGTATATATATATGTGTGTGTGTATATATATATATATAT
>NC_084563.2:3372098-3374598 GCF_033978685.3 Nerophis lumbriciformis
TCTATCCAACCATCCATCCAACTAGCATCCATCCTTACATTTATCCATCCATCTATCGATCAGCCATCCTTGCATTTGTCTGTCCATCCATTTATTTGTCCATTCATCCATCCATCCATATATCATCCATCCATCCATGTATTTTTCCTTTCATCCGCCCATTCGTCCATCATCCATCCTTACACGTATCCATCCATCTGTTCGTCCATCAATCATCTTTTCATTTATCCGTTCATCCATCCACACATCTATTATCCATCCATGCATTCATTCATATTTCATCCATCCATACATTTATCCATCTATCAAACCATCCATCCATCCTTGCATTTATCCATCCATCTATCGATCACCCATCCACACATTTATCTATCCATCCATCTATTATCCATCCATGCATTCATTCATATTTCATCCATACATACATTTATCCATCTATCAAACCATCCATCCATCCATCTAGCATCCATCCTTACATTTGTCTATCCATCCATTTATTTGTCCATTTATCCATCCTTGCACTTATCCATCCCTCGATTGATCATCCGTCCTTACATTTGTCTATCCATCCATCTATTTGTCCATTTACCCATCCATCCATATATCATCCATCCTTACATGTATCCATCCATCCATCATCTACTTGTACATTCATCCATCTATCAAACCATCTATCCAACCATCCATCCTTACATGTATCCATCCATCCATCTATTTTTCCTTTCATCCGCCCATTCGTCCATCATCCACCCTTACATTATTTCATCCAGCCATCATCCATCCTTACACGTATCCATCCATCTGTTCGTCCATCAATCATTTTTTCATTTATCCGTTCATCCATCCACACATTTATGTATCATCCATCTATTATCCATCCATGCGTTCATTCATATTTCATTCATACATACATTTATCCATCTATCAAACCATCCATCCATCCTTGCATTTATCCATCCATCTATCGATCACCCATCCACACATTTATCTATCCATCCATCTATTATCCATTCATTCATATTTCATCCATCCATACATTCATCCATCTATCAAACATCCATCCTTCTATCCAACCATTCATCCATCCTTGCATTTATCCATCCATCTATCCAACCATTCATCCATCCTTGCATTTATCCATTCATCTATCAATCATCCATCCGCACATGTATCTATCCAGCCATCTATTATCCATCCATGCATTCATTCATATTTCATACATACATTTATCCATCCATCTATCAAACATCCATCCATCTAGCATCCATCCTTACATATTATCCATCCCTCTATCGATCATCCATCCTTACATTTGTCTATCCATCCATCTATTTGTCCATGTATCCATCCATCCATATATCATCCATCCTTACATGTATCCATCCATCCATCTATTTTTCCTTTCATCCGCCCATCCATCTACTTGTCCATTCATCCATCTATCAAACCATCCATCCATCTATCCAACCATCCATCCAACTAGCATCCATCCTTACATTTATCCATCCATCTATCGATCAGCCATCCTTGCATTTGTCTGTCCATCCATTTATTTGTCCATTCATCCATCCATCCATATATCATCCATCCTTACATGTATCCATCCATCCATCTATTTTTCCTTTCATCCGCCCATTCGTCCATCATCCACCCTTACATTATTTCATCCAGCCATCATCCATCCTTACATGTATCCATCCATCTGTTCGTCCATCAATCATCTTTTCATTTATCCGTTCATCTATCATCCATCTATTATCCATCCATGCGTTCATTCATATTTCATCCATACATACATTTATCCATCTATCAAACCATTCATCCATCCTTGCATTTATCCATCCATCTATCGATCACCCATCCACACATGTATCTATCCATCCATCGATTTTCCATCCATGCATTCATTCATATTTCATCCATACATACATTTATCCATCTATCAAACCATCCATCCATCCATCTAGCATCCATCCTTACATTTATCCTTCCATCTATCAATCATCCATCCTTACATTTGTCTATCCATCCATTTATTTGTCCATTTATCCATCCTTGCATTTATCCATCCCTCTATTGATCATCCATCCTTACATTTGTCTATCCATCCATCTATTTGTCCATTCATCCATCCATCCATATATCATCCATCCTTACATGTATCCATCATCCATCTATGTTTCATTTCATCTGCCCATCCATCTATCATCCATCCTTACATTTATCCATCTATCATCTACTTGTACATTCATCCATCTATCAAACCATCTATCCAACCATCCATCCAAACATTTATCCATCCATCTATCAATCAGCCATCCTTGCATTTGTCTGTCCGTCCATTTATTTGTCCATTCACCCATCCATCCATATATCATCCATCCTTACATGCATCTATTTTTCCTTTCATCCGCCCATTCGTCCATCATCCACCCTTACATTATTTCATCCAGCCATCATCCATCCTTACATTTATCCATCCATCGTTCATCCATCATAT